>NW_022437671.1:0-30095 GCF_009761245.1 Sapajus apella
TTCTGTTCTCTATTTCATTGGTTTCCACTCTAATATTTATTAATTTCCCTTCTTCTTGTCACTTTGGATTTAATTTGTTTTGTCTTTTCTTTTTGTAGTTATTTACAACGGAAGCTTATCGACTGATTTAAGATTTTTCTTTTCTAATCTAGACATTTACAGATATAAATTTTCCCTGAAGCACAGCTTTAGTTATAGCCCATAAATTTTGGTATGGGGTGTTTGCATTTTCATTCATCTCAGAGTATCTTTTGAGTTTCTTCTTTGACCCATTGCTTATGTAGAAGTGTGTTAACTTCTACGTATTTGTAGATTTCCCAAATTTCCTTTGTTAATTTCTCATTTCATTCCCTTGTGGTGAGAGAAGAAACTTGGTGGATGTCAGTCCTTTTGCATCTCTCAAGACTTGTTTTCTGGTCCAGCATATGATCGATCCTGGAGACTGCTCCATGTGCACTTGAGGAGAACGTGTCTTCAGCTCTCGCTAGGTGGAGTGTTCTAGACACGTCAGTTACGTCTAGCTGGGGTCTAGTGATGTCAAGTCATCTGTATCTACTGATTTTCTTTCTAATTTTTCTCTCCATTATTGAGAATGGGGTAGGATTTTGGTATCCCATTATTGTTTTTTTGGATTTTTTTTCGAGACAGGGTCTCACTTGGTCACCCAGGCTGGAGTGCAGGGGTGTGTTCACAGCTCACTGCAGTCCCCACCTCCCAAGGCTCAGGTCACCTCAGCCTCCTGAGTAGCTGCAGCTACAGGCAAGCAGCATCATGCCTGGCTACTTTTTCTATTTTTTGTAGAGACAGGATTTTGCCATGTTACCCAGGCTGGTCACAAACTCTTAGGCTCAAGTGATCACTCATCTCTGCCTCCCAAAGTGCTGGGATTACAGGCATGAGTCACCGTGCCCAGCCCAACCATTATTGTTGACTATTTCTCCCTTTATGGGTTTTTGCTTCCTGTATTTTGGGGCAACGTTGTCAGGTGTGTGTATATTTCTACTTTTTCTGTTGTCCTGATGGATTGACTTTATATCATTGCAGAATGTTTCTCTTTAATAAGATTTTTCATCTTAAAAAATCTGGCTGGGCACAGTGGCTCATGTAATCCCAGCACTTTGGGAGGCCGAGGCGGTTGGATCACCTGAAATTAGGAGTTGGAAACTGGCCTGGCCAAATGGTGAAACTCCATTTTGACTAAGAACACAAAAAATTAGCCAGGCATGGCGGCACATGTCTGAAATCCCAGCTACTCGAAGGCTGAGGCATGAGAATTGCTTGAACCAGGGAGGCGGAGGTTAAAGTAAGCCAAGTGGCTCATGCTTGTAATCCCAGCACTTTGGGAGGCCAAGGCAGGCAGGTCACCTGAGGTCAGTATTCAAGACCAGCCTGGCCAACATGGTGAAACCCCATCTCTACCAAACATACAAAAAAATTAGCCAGTCGTGGTGACTCGTGCCTGTAATTCCAGCTCTTTGGGAGGCTGAAGCATGAGCATTGCTTGAACCCAGGAGGCCGAGGTTACAGTCAGCTGAGATCGTGCCATTGCACTCCAGCCTGGGCGACAGAACAGACTCTATCTAAAAAAAAAACAAAAAACAAACAAACAAAAAAACTATTATCTGATTGGTATTGCTTGTCAAGCTCCCTTACGGTTATTGTTTGCATAGAAAATCTATTATCCTTTTGCTTTGACCTATTTGTATCTTTGTTTCTAAAGTATGTCTGTCATAGACAGCTTATAGTCAAAGCTTTAAAAAAAAAAAATCCAGTCTAATGATCTCTGCCTTTTGATTGGTGTGTTCAGTCTATCCACATCCAGTCTTATTATTGCTGTGGCTGGATTTCCATCTGCCAGCTCACAGTTTGTTTTCTATCTTTTCTGTCTTTTTGTTCTTCTGTTAATCCTTTACTGCCTTCTTTTGTATTAAATATTTTCTAGCATACCATTTAGATTCCTTTTTTCTTTTTAAGTGTATATTTTAAAGTCATTTTCTTACTGTTTGCTCCAGGGAGGACAATGTGCATTTTAATTTATCATGGTCTGCTTCAGGTTAATACTAATTTCAGTAAAATACAGAAACTTTAATGTAACTCCGTTCCCCGCCCCGCCCCCGCCTTGTTGGTGGTTTGTAGTGTTATCGTCATATATGCATCTACACATGTTATAACCTCAGCAATACTGCGTTATAATTATTGTGTCCCACAATCTTATTTCTTGTAAATTCAGTAAGACAAGGAGAAAAATACTTTTCAAGTCTTTTATATCACATTGTGTATTTACCATTGGCTTTACTCTTGATTTCTTCCTGTACATTCAAGTTACTGTCTGGTGGCCTTTCTTGCTCCGGTGTATGTAACAGCTTCACTTCCTCCTTGCTTCCATGTGCTACTATTGTCATATATATGTTTGTGCTGTGAGCCCATTAATTATGACAGCTTAGCAAGGTCTCAAGATGCAAAGTCAATGAGTAAATCAGGCTGGTGCAGTGGCTCACGCCTGTAATTCCAGCACGTTGTGAGGCCGACATGGGCAGATCACTTGAGGCCAGGAGTTTGAGAGCAGCCTGACCCACATAGCAAAACTCCATCTCTATAAAAAAAAAAAAAAAAAAAAAAAAAAGTTGGGTGTAGTGGTACATGCCTATAGTCCCAGCTACTCGGGAGGCTGAGGCACAAAAATCGCTTGAACCAGGAGATGGAGGTTGCAGTGAGCCGAGATCATGCCACTGCACTCCAGACTGGGTGACAGAGCAAAACTCCGTCTCAAAAAAAAAGAAAAGAAAGGAATAAATCAATAGTTTTTCTATAGTACTTGCAACAATCAATTGAACAATGAAAAATTTAGAATACCATTTACAGTAGCATCATAAAACATGAAATACTTGCAGAATAATGTAACACATTAGGAGAAATGGATATACAATTAAAACTGCGATACAGGCCAGGCACCGTGGCTTATGCCTGTAATCCCAGCACTTTGGGAGGTCAAGGTAGGCAGATCACTTGAGCCCAGAAGTTTGAGACAAGCCTGGGCAACATAGTGAGACCCTATCTCTAAAAAAAAAAAAAAATTAACTGGGCATGGTGGCATGGGGGCACCTGTAGCCCCAGTTACTCAGGAGGCTGAGGTGAGAGGATGGCTGGAGCCCCGGAGACAGCGATTGTAGTGTACGCCAGCCTGGGCTACAGAGTGAGACCCTGATGAGACAGAGAGAGAGAGAAGACGGGGAGAGGAAGAGAGGGGAAGTGGAGGAGAGGGGGAGAGGGGGAGGGGAGAGGAGGAGAGGGGGAGGGGGGGAGGAGGGAGGAGGAGAGTGGGGAGAGGGAGAGGGGGAGAGGAGGAGAAGAGGAGAGGGGAGGGGGAAGGGGAGAGGAGGAGAGCGGGGAGAGGGAGAGGGAGAGGGGGGAGAGGGGAAGAGAGAGAAAGGGAGAGAGAAGGAAAGAGGGAGAGAGGGAGACAGGAGAAGAGGGGAGGGGGGAGAGGAGGAGGGAGGGAGAGAGAGGGGGAGGGAGACAGACGGAGGGAGGGAGAGGGAGAGAGAGAGGGAGGGAGGGAGGGAGAGAGGGAGAGAGGCCAGGCCCACAGGCAGTCAGTCCACAAAAAACCGAGTGAGACCCTGTCTCTACAAAAAAAAAAAAAAAAATTAGCCAGGCATGGTGGCATGCACCTATACCCCAGCTACTCAGGAGTCTGAGGTGAGAGGATGTCTGCAGCCCAGGAGGCAGAGGTTGCAGTGCACTCCAGCCTGGGCTATAGAGCAAGACCCTGACAAAGCAAAGCAGAGCAGAGCAAAGCAAGGAAAGAAAGCCACAAAAAAACCAAAACTGCAAAATATTGCTTACAAAAATTAAAGAAGACATAAATAAATGGAGAGATATACCATGCTCATGGATTGGAAGACTTAACACTGCTAAACTGTCACTTCTCCCCAGATGGATCTACAGAGTCTACATAATCTAACTTAAAACTCCAGAAGAAGTTTTTGTAAAGCTGACAGACAGCTGATTCTAAAATTTATATAGAAACACAAAGGTCTCAGAATAGTCAAAACAATTTGAAAAAGAGAAACAGAGTTGGAAGGCCGGGCGCGGTGGCTCAAGCCTGTAATCCCAGCACTTTGGGAGGCCGAGGCGGGTGGATCACAAGGTCAAGAGATCGAGACCATCCTGGTCAACATGGTGAAACTCCGTCTCTACTAAAAAAATACAAAAAATCAGCTGGGCATGGTGGTGCGTGCCTGTAATCCCAGCTACTCAGGAGGCTGAGGCAGGAGAATTGCCTGAACCTAGGAGGCGGAGGTTGCGGTGAGCCGAGATCGTGCCATTGCACTCCAGCCTGGGTAACATGAGTGAAACTCCGTCTCAAAAAAAAAAAAAAAAAAAAAAAGAGTTGGAAGACTTACCTTCCAAGCTGGATTTCGAGGTAGATTACACAGCTACAGTAATCAGAATAGGCTGATTAGGATAGACAGATAGATCAATGGAACAGAATGCAGAGTTTAGAAATAGACCCACACAGATACTCAACTGATTTTTTTAACAGTTGCTTTTCAGTAAGGCTGCTAAGATAATGTGATGGAGAAACGAAGGTATTATCAATTCAAATGGCTGACATGACTGGATATTCATTTGGGGAAAAAAAGGGACTTTAGCCTTTCACACGATACACAAAAATTATGAAATTCTGAAGAAAATGAGAAAATACTCATAAACTTGCGGCAGGCAGAAATTTAATAGATGGGGCAAAAAGCTCAAACCATAAAACGGTTTCATTTTCACAAGGACAAATTAGTATTTATCAAAATTAACACATCCCTTCAAAAGAAAAAAGGAGAAATGAATATATGAATAAACAAGTCACAGAGAGAAAATATTTGTTTTTTAAGAAGTATTTGGCTTTTAATTTTTATGGGTTCATAGTGTATATATTTATGGGGTCCATGAGACATTTTGGTTCAGGCATACAATGGAAAATTCACGTCATGGAGAACTGGTATCCGTCCCCTTGAGCAATTATCCTTCGTGTTACAAACAATACAGTTATACTCTTTTAGTTATTTTAATTATTTTTTTTCTGAGACGGAGTCTCGCTCGGTCACCCAGGCTGGAGTGCAGTGGGGTGATCTCTACTCACTGCAACCTCCGCCTCCCAGGTTCAAGCAATTCTCCTACCTTAGCCTCCTGAGTAGCTGGGACTACAGGTGCACACCACCACACCTGGCTAATTTTTGTATATTTAGTAGTGATGGGGATACACCATGTGGACCAGGCTGTTCTCCAACTCCTGACCTCAGGTGATCCACCTGCCTCAGCCTCCCAAAGTGCTGGGATTGTAGGTGTGAGCCACTGTGCCCAGCTTCTCTTTTATTTTTAAATGTACAATTAAGTTATTAGTGACTATAGTCTCCCTGTTATGCTATCAAATACGAGGTCTTATTCCTTCTATTTTTTGTACCCATTAACCATCCCACATACCCTCCCACCCCTGCCACGGCCCTTCCCAGTCTCCGCTAACCACCCTTCTATCCTCTGTCTCCATGAGCTAATTGTTTTGATGTTTCAGTACTACACATAAGTGAGAACATGCGGTGTCTTTCTGTGCCTGGTGAGAAAATATTTGTAACATTAGAATTTGGCAAAGGACCTGTATCCAAAATATAGAAATAAATTATACTGCTCAATAATAAAAGAGAAACAACTCAATTTAAAAGGAGGCCCAGTGTCTACAAACAGTAGAATAATTAGCCAGGTATGTTGGTGCATGTCTGTAGTCCCAGCTAATCAGGAGGCTGAGGGGGGAAGATGGCCTAACCACAGGAATTTGAGGTTGCAGTGACCTGTGATCATGACACTGCACTCTAGCCTGGGTGACAGAGTAAGACCCTGCCTCTAAAATAAAATAAAAATCAATGTCCAGGTGAGGTAGCTCGTGCCTGTAATCCCAACATGAGAGGCAGAGGCAGGTGGATCGCTTGAGCCCAGGAGTTCAAGACCAGCTTGGGCAACAGGGTGAAGCCCCATCTCCATCAAAACCCCCAAAAATTAGCTAGGTATGGTGGTGCACTCCTGTAGTCCCAGCTACTCAAAAGGCTGAGGTGGGAGGATCACCTGAGCACAGGAAGTGGAGGCTCCAGTGAGCTGGGATCCTGCCACCACATTCCAGCCTGAACAACCGGAGCAGAACCATGTCCCCCGAAATATATATAAGTAAATAAATAAAAAATAAAATGGGCTAGGTGTGGTGGCTCATACCTGTAATCCCAGCACTTTGGGAGGCCAAGGCAGGCATATCATGAGGTCAGCAGATGGAGACCATCCTGGCCAACGTGGTGAAACCCCGTCTCTACTAAAAATACAAAAATTAGCTGGGCGTGGTGGCATGTGCCTGTAATCCCAGCTACTCGGGAGGCTGAGGCAGGAGAATCACTTGAACCAGGGAGTCAGAGGTTGCAGTGAGCCAAGACCACGCCACTGCACTCCAGCCTGGTGACAGAGTAAGACTCTGTCTCAAAATAAAATAAAATAATAAAATGAGCAAAACATCTGGACAGGCTTCATAAGAAGCAAACAAATGGCCAATAAATACATGAAAAGATGACTGTCCTGCTTAGTCACTGGCCACAATCAGACACCACTACTCACCCACTGGGAGGCTAAAATGTAAAGGAGTGACCATCAGGTGTCTGCAGGAATGTGGAGCACCCGTGGTTCTCTTGCATTGCTGGTGGGAATGGAGAATTCAGTAACCGCTTTGGGAAAAAGTTAAACACATGCTTAGCATATGATTCATCTTTTCTGCTCCTTGGTATTTACTCCAGGAAAATGAAAACAAAGGTCCACAAATCCCTGCACACAAGTGTTTGTAGAAGCTTTGTTGCTGGGGGCCCCAAACCGTAAAAACCATAACGTCTGTCAATAGGAGGCAGGGTAAACTAATTGTGGTGTATTAACAACGGCGTTTCTCCGCAATAAAAAAGAATGAACCCCTGATACACGGGACAGTGTAGGTGAACCTTCAAAACGTCCTGCTGTGTGATGCAGCCAGACAGAGAAGAGCGTGTGGCAGGCGGTTCCGTTTATGGGAAACACCAGGGAACCAGATCCGGGGTCAGGAGGGACCTTATTGGGTGATGAAAATGTTATCTATCTTGTTTGGGGGGTGATTACATGTGTGCATTGTTCAAAACACCTCAAAACCGTATACCTAAAGTGCATAGATTTGACTGCATGTAAGTTATCCCTCAAATGAAGTTGATTTTCAAAGTTTTTAAAGATGGAATAATTTCTGCCAAATTGCAGGACAATTATTTTCATCTAGATTTCCCTACAGCCAAACAGTCTACCGACTACAAAAGTGGAAAAAATAATTTAAGACCTGTAAAGTTCCAATTTTGCGTCCCTCCCACGTTTCTGTTGCAGGAAGCTATTCGAGATAAATTGTTCCATGCTCACAGGATTCAGAAGGGCGGAGGTAAATACAGACAAGCTCTATGGGATAAGCAGCAGCAGAACAATTAGTTGAAAGGGACCGGGCCGGGAGACAGAAGCCTTCCAGGCTTGACCTTGTGAACACAGGAGTCCCCTCTTACCTGCGGGAGATACTTTCCGAGATCCCCAGTGGATGTCTGAATCCACGGCTAGTACCAAACCCTTAACAGACTTGTCTTCCCCTGTGCACACATACCTGTGATAGAGTTTCGTTTATAAATTAGGCACAGGATGGAGCTACCATCATAATAACATAGAACAATTATAACAATATATTGTCCAAGGCAGGCGGATCACTTGAGGTCAGGAGTTCGAGACCAGCCTGGCCAACATGGTGGAATCCTGTCTCTACTAAAAATACAAAAAATTAGCCGAGCGTGGTGGTGGGCACCTGTAAATCCAGTTACTCTGGAGACTGAGGGAGGAGAATCGCTTGAACCAGAAGGTGGAGGTTGCAGTGAGCTGAGGTTGCCCCATTGCACTCCCAGCCTGGGCAACAAGAGCAAACGCCATCTGAAAAACAGCACAGAAGAATATACTGTAATAAAGGTTATGTGAATGTGGTCTCTCTCAAAAAAAAAACATATATATATACCTTGGTTTGTGGGTTTTTTTTTTTTAAGAGAGAAGGTCTTGCTCTGTCACCCAGGCTGGAGTGCAGTGGTGCATTCGTGACTCACTGCAGCCTTGACCTTCTGGGCTCAAGTGATCCTTCCACCTCAGCCTCCTGGGACCATGGGGGTGCGCCACAATGCCCAGCTATTTTTTTTTTCTTTGATAGAAGTGAGTTCTCACTATGTTGCCCAGGCTGGTCTAGAGCTCCTGGCTTCAAGCAGTTCTCCTGGCTTAGCCTCCGAAGTGCTGGGATCACAGGCATGAGCCCCCAGACCTGTCCTGAAAATACTTTGCTGCACTGTACTCACCTATCATTGGCCTTTGGTTGACCATGGGTCACTGAAACTCCGGCAAGGGAAGGCGTGGATGAGGGGGAACTACAGCACGTGACTTTAACATACATAAAAATCACCTTAAAAGAAACACCACCGATTGTTTCCAGGGCATGGGCGTCTGAGAGGGCAGAGAGACACCGGGGAAGGGTGGTGGCTCCTCTCTGTGGCAGGAACTGGTCTGGCCTCCCCCAGTTGGTTCAAATGACCTTGAGGTGCTCATTTCAGTGTGGTTCCTTTCGGTCTCCCATGGGAAGAGGGTGCTAGGTGGAAGGAGGTCATTAGGAAGCCGGGGTGATGCTCAGAGTCTGTGGGAGCAGTCGGGCTGATGAGCTGGGCGGAGCAGACCACCTCCCTGTTCTCTGAGCGGGAGGAGGGCCGGGTCTGGACTGGGTTTGCAGATGCTCAGGTGGGGCTCAGAGCGTCCCCTGTGGGGCAGAGGCACCACCTTGGCAGATGAAGGCCCCTCGCAGGGTCTGGTGCCTGAATCACAGACAGGACACAGAAAGTGGGGCAGGTGAGAGAAGGAGGGTGAGTGATGTGATTTTTCCCTCCTGTTTTCCAGGAAAACCAAAATGCTACGCACCTCTACCTATGATCCTTTTCCTAACAATGCTTGTCTTGGTCTTGTTTGGGTAAGACACATTTGCCCATCGGTGCTGGCCAGGTTTGGGGAGAAGTGGCCACAGCAGCTAATCAGACCCATGGGGACCCCCTCAGCCCCCCAAGCATCACAGTGGCCATCAGGGTCCTAAGGACAGTTGTTGCCCACGTCGGGCTGTGTGAGGTGTTTTTACTTGCTCCCTATTTAAGCCTCACCGGGCAATGGGCTCCTCACTCTCCCATTTAAATTTTTCATAAGTGGGGAGTCTGGGGCTGGGAGAGCGAGCCCCTTGCCCACAGTTGAGTGGCTGGGGCTGGGGAAGGCAAGTCTGGGTCCCGAGCGGTTAGCCGCTTCCAGACACAGAGGGTCCCAGAACCACAGAGTGGGGCATCTGTGGACATGTCCTGGAAATGCTCCCTGAGGTGGCCTCGGGGGCTGCACTGACCAAGGCACGGGGGACCTTCTGCAGGTGCTCATACATGAGCAGTATCCCCAGGGACCCCCTCCTGCCCACCTCCTGGTGCGGTATGTGGTGAGGCACCTGGGCTTTGCTGAGAAGGTTTCCTGCCGCCTGGAGGCCTTGCAGCTCATCGGGGACTCCTGTGCTCATGGCTGGCCCCAGCATGTGCAGTTTGGAGGAAGGGATCCACAGGCAGTCTTGGTTCTGTGTCCTGAACCTTGGCACACTTCCTTCCTGCAGTTACCGGGTCCTAAGCCCCAGAAGCCTAATGCCAGGAAGGCTGGAACTGGAGGCCCGGTGAGTGAGGAGAAGGGCAGGCGGACCATCTGTGCTGGCCGGGGTGCTGGCTGTGGGCTGGGGTCCCGCTCTGGGAACTCCCCCTGCCCCTCCCGGGCACACACATGGGTGGGCCTGGGCCCCCTCTCCATCCTATGCCCAGTGTAGATGTGGCCAGCTCTGTGGCCTTGAAGGGTCACCTGACACGTCTGCCTCCACATCTCTGGAGCCAGCCTTGACCTTCTGACCTCCAGTCCCCGACTCCAGGCTTACCCAGAGTTCGCACACATGGTCTCTGCTCCCTGCCCACACCCCTCCTCCTGAGTCGCCTTCCACCTGCCATCCTCAACTCTCCCTTTGCCCTCAGCCCTACACTGGGTTCCCAAGTCCCGCCAGCCCTGCTGTTCAGCAGCTCACACGCCCGGCGGCCTCTCTGCCTTCGCAGCCCTGCTCCATCGGTCCGGTGGGGCTGCCTCATCTCTGCAACAGCCTCAGCCTTGTCTCCCCATCCCTCAGCCCTGTCCCCCGTGTCCTCACAGTGCTGGAGTGGTCTTTCCAGAACAGAAGGTAGGAGGCTCTCCATGGTCTGACCCTGCCTGCCTGACCTCCCCAGCCTCATCTCTCCCAACTCTGCCTTGCCCTCTGTGCTTCAGAGTGGCCTGTGGCTCGTCCACGTGCCGTGCGGTCCTGACTCCGGGCCTGTGCCCGTGCTGTGCCCCCTGCCGTGTCTGCTAATTCCCACTCGTGTCAGTGACCCCTGGCCGCAGAGCACAGCCCCATCCATGGAAAACGATCAGCCACTGATCGCCTCTGTCCCTGGGCTTCCTGGGGTGCACGGGGCTCACCTGGCTGGTTCACTTTGGGGCTGCAAGCAGTTGTGGGCAGACCGTGGGTGGCTGGGGTCATCGCAAGGACTTCCCTGCATCTCTGGCAGTTGATGCTGCCTCTCAGCTGAGACACCTACCCAGGGCCTCTCCCCGGGGCCTGGGCTCCTGCTCAGCTTGGTGTGGAAGCTCCAAGACGAATATCCCAAGAAAAAAGATACAGAAGCCGGATGGCCTTCTAGGGCTGGCTTCAGAAGTCACCCAGTGTCACTTCTGCCACATGTTCTTTCTTAGAAACAGGAATATCAGACCCCATCTCTTGATGGGAGGGGCCTCGGGGTTTGCAGAGATGTTCTGAAACTCCACTCCGCCCAGCCTTGGCTTCGACGTGTCTGGTGAACCTGTGAGCTGCGAGACCCCCCAAACGCAGGCCTCAGACAGCAGCGTTGGCCTTCCAGAGTCTGGCACATGGGCCCACGCCAGGCCCATCAGCACAGGGATAGCTGTTCTGGGACTGTTCCTGGTGGACACTGCTCCGCGCTCCAGGCTGACGCTGTGTCCCTTCCACTGGGACCCTCTGCTGGCTCCCATGCACTTGTGCCCTCAGTCCCTGCTGCTGGAATAAACTTCATGTCCTGTGTTCTCATTCTGCAGCATGGCTGTTAGGGAACCGGGCGGTCTGCAGAGTGTCGCATTGCCAAGGTACAATGTCTTCCTTCGGTGGCTCCCGTGTCACAGAATTGTCCTGCAGCCGGGTACCTGTGTGTGTGTGGGCAGACGCGTGTGGGAGCAGCTCCTCTTTCCTCCTGTGGCTTGGAGGGAGGAGGCCGCTCCCTAGCCAGTCTCTGCTCTGACTCCGCCCTCGTCCTGCAGCCACTCCGAGAGCGCCATGCAGCCCGGACTTCAGTTCTCACCAGCTGCCTGTCATTGGCCTTGAAAGAGGAGGAGCAGCTGGTCTGCTCTGTCTGGGCCTCGGGGGCTGTTTCCCAGGATGTGGGCCTTTATCAGTGCTGAGACTGCGGGAGTCTAGGCAACCAAGGCCAAGTTGCCCACACTGCTTTTGATTATTTTTTTTAATTGTGGTCAAATACACTTAACATAAAATTTGCTAACTGGATCATCGGTAAGTGGTCAGTGGTCAGGGGTGCTCTGTCCATGCACGTTACTGTGCAGCCATCACAAGGACTCTTTTCATCTTACACAACTGAAGCTCTGTCGCCTTGAAATAGCCACTGCGCTGTCCCCTCCCTCAGCTCTTGGCACTCACCATTCCGTGGCTGTGGCTCTGAGTCTGACCTCTACAACCACCTTTTATGAGTGGAATCAGTGGTAGCTGTCTTTTTTGACAGGCTTAATTCACTGAGCGCGATGTCCTCACAGTCCACCCAGGCTGTAGCAAGTGTCAGAATTTCCTTCTACTGTCAGCTGATTCCCTGCTTTTAAAGGCCATCATAGGACATTCAAATTGTGGTCATTACTGACAATTTCAATGGCCCTGGCTCATGTCTCCTAGGCCTCTCCAGTACTTCAGGTGGGGACATCACTGTGGCCCGCACGTCCCACAGTCTGTGTGTGGCACCTGACAGTGCTTTGTGTCACTGTCAGAGCAGGTTTTACTCCCTGACTTCTCAGAGAGGAAGCCGGGCTGTGGACGCCACCAGCCCACAAGGAGGCCCAGCAGGCTTCGGGCCCAGGTGAGGTGTCTGCACATCTCAGGCCCTTTCCCTGGGAATGACCAGAGACAGGGGCCACACACACAGTCTCCTCTCTGCACACAGTGAATTAAGGCAGGACCCCTACATCCCTCCCAGCCTTAAGTCAAGTGGAAAGCAATGGGCCTGCGGTCACTTCGGCCCTCTCCCCAGTCTACAAGTGCTGGATCAGAGACTGAGCTTCGGCCCTGCCCCGGGGTCCTGGGGTTGTGGGCTGACACAGCCCGGAGCAGCCACAGTGATTCCAGCCTGGGAGGGCGGCCTTGGCGGGAGGGTGTGCGCCCCCCACCTACATGCATCCCACGCTTCCCATGCAAGCTCCAAACTCACGGCACGGCGCTTTGTGCTTGCAGGATGGTCTACCCCCAGCCACAGACGCTGACACCATGGTGAGTAAGTTACTGAAACTGCACGCAGCTCCAGGGGCTGTTCCGAGGGCATTAGAGGGCGGTTTCCCTGACGGAAATCTCAGCTGGGGCTGCTTCGCCGTTCTCTCCTCTCAGGTGCCCCTGACATCTGAATTCGGAGGCCCACATGGCTGTTCTCACTCCCTTTGCTTTCTCTGACTTGGTCTCTTGTTTTCTAGCTCTTTGTTCACCAAAGCCCCTGCAGAGGCCTGTTAGGTACCTCCTCCCTGGGGAGGGGGGCTGGGGGAGGGTGTCGGTGGGGGGATTCCTGTCTCTTTGCCAGCAAAGTTCAGCTCCCTCTGTAGTCCGGCAGATCCAATGTTGAGGGAGGGTTGGGAATGGCTGGCCCAGTTGGAGCCTGCATTTGCCTCTGGTTGGTTTTGGGGGAATGGTGGCTGCCTCTGGAAGGGTGGTCAGAGGTGGCAGAAGCTGAGTGGGGTTTCCAGGTGGGGACGGCCATGTGCCAGAGGCATGTGTGGGCGGCGCCCTGCCAGCTCCCTGCTACCGCACACCTCTTGCCATCTGCAGTAGGAAAGACGTCCTTGTGGTGACCCCTTGGTTGGCTCCCATCGTCTGGGAGGGCACCTTCAACACCGACATCCTCAATGAGCAGTTCAGGCTCCGGAACACCACCATCGGGTTAACTGTGTTTGCCATCAAGAAGTAAGTCAGTGAGGGGGCCGAGGGCAGAGACCGGGCTATGGGGAATGACCGGGAACATCAAGGTCTCTCTTTGTGTTCAGGACAGAGTGGGGTGGCAGCCAGCCTTGTCCTCCCAGAGGGTAGATGGGAAAGGCCATTCACACAGCATCTTACTGAGCTCACGTGGGCTCCCTGGGGGTAAAACTGAGCTCCTTGTCCAGAGGCTGCGTCTCACCCAGGGATGGTGGCTCCTGCTGCCCCCTCCTCTCTGTACCTGTGGCTGGCCCTCCTGCTGAGCCACCACCTCCATACAAGGCTCCAGGTGGACTCCGCTCACTGACCAGAGATGGCAGGAGGGGGACACCTGTTTACTGTCCTTGGACCCTAGAAAGAGGATGCTGGCAGAGCCGTGGTCACTGTGTCCTCAGATGAGGTGAAGCAGGCAAGGCAGTTGGCCCCAGACCTCAAGGGAAGCAGCTAACCCATAATGCCCTTGGACTCTGGGCCAGGCCAGCTTCACGGGGAGCTAGGGAGGTGAACGCAGACACGGACTTGACCTCTCAGCACCCGTGGGCAGAGGGGCCAGTAACAATGAGGGAGTCCAGAAATGACCTACTCTTAGGAATATGTGCAGCTCAAGCCTGGGAGCGAGGTAACTGTAAGGTGCAGAGGTGGGCGTGTGGGGCCGCCAGCGCATTTTATGTGAAGGGGCACGTGGCTGATCCGGGCATAGGAGGGGCAGCTGTGTGGGGAGGCGTGGCTCAGGCCATGCTAAGGGTGAGTGAGCACCAGCCTGGGGCCTGCTACGAGCCTCCAGCTGCCTGCCCTCAGCCCTCCTTACTATGAGGGGGTATTGGTGGTCCCTCCATTGCTGGGAAGATGAAGTGAGTCGCAGCCTGAGGTCTCGCTCCTGACAGGGCAGGAGAACGTGGTGCATCTGCTCCTCTGAGCCTTCCCATGGCCGCTGGTGGGAGCGCGCAGGGCAGACCTCCTGCAGCCCAAGGACGCGGGCCGGCGGCTCCCCAGGCCCTGTCCCCCTGCCTTGCAGATACGTGGCCTTCGTGAAGCTGTTCCTGGAGACGGCGGAGAAGCACTTCATGGTGGGCCACCGGGTCCACTACTATGTCTTCACCGACCAGGCGTCCGCGGTGCCGCACGTGGCGCTGGGGGCCGGCCGGCAGCTGTCGGTGCTGGAGGTGCGCGCCTACGAGCGCTGGCAGGACGTGTCCATGCGCCGCATGGAGATGATCAGCGACTTCTGCGAGCGGCGCTTCCTCCGCGAGGTGGATTACCTGGTGTGCGCCGACGTGGACATGAAGTTCCGCGACCACGTGGGCGTGGAGATCCTGTCCCCGCTGTTCGGCACCCTGCATCCCGGCTTCTACGGAAGCAGCCGGGAGGCCTTCACCTACGAGCGCCGGCCCCAGTCCCAGGCCTACATCCCCAAGGACGAGGGCGATTTCTACTACCTAGGCGGGTTCTTCGGGGGGTCGGTGCAAGAGGTGCAGCGGCTCACCAGGGCCTGCCACCAGGCCATGATGATCGACCAGGCCAACGGCATCGAGGCCGTGTGGCACGATGAGAGCCACCTGAACAAGTACCTGCTGCGCCACAAACCCACCAAGGTGCTGTCCCCCGAGTACCTGTGGGACCAGCAGCTGCTGGGCTGGCCCCCCATCCTGAAGAAGCTGAGGTAGGTGGCGGTGCCCAAGAACCACGGGTCAGTCCGGAGCCTGTCAGCGGCTGCCAGGGGCTCTGGGAGAGCTGCCGGCATCCCTGTCTCCTTCCCGCCCGTGGTTTTAGCAGAACTGGTAAAGTCCGCTTACTTTTTGCGTCCTGTTGAGAGTAACTGAAGCCTAGGTCCTGCCCCCACCTCAAATCACACCCCCCTCCCCCCCCTCCGCCCCCGCCCCCGCCACAGAGAGGCACGATTACATACACAGACATACACACACATGAACACAAAGAGACACAGACACACATACACAGAAAGACACATGCAGACACAGATACATATGCAGACACAGACACAGAGATACATGCAAAAAAGCAGAGACAGACCAACAGAAATGCACAGACACACAGACCACACAGACACACAGATATGCATGCACATACACAGACATGCACACACACAAACAGACATGCATACAAACACAGATGCATGCACACAGACATAGGCAGCTGGAATTCAGGGCCTGGGGCATAAGTTCCTGGAGGGGCCACCACCTTCAGCCCCCAAAGGGAGGTCCTGAGCCACCTTCTCCTTAGACAAGGGATCACGGAGGCAGTTTCTGCCAGAACCTGGAGGGAGGCCTCAAGTGGTCCTTCCACCTCAGCCTCGCAAAGCGCTAGGATTACAGGCATGAGCCACTGCACATGGCCCCAGTATCATTTATTGCACTATCATTTATTTTTTTATATCATTTATTGTCCATTCCGCATTGTGTATTCTTGGCATTTCTGTTAAAAATCAGTTAACTATAAATGCATGGATTCACTTCTAGGCTCTCTATTCAGTTCCATTGGTCTGTTTTATGTCAATATCATGCTGTTTTGCTGTTTTGATTATTATAGTTTTGTAGCATACTTTGAAGTCAGGTAGTGTATTGTCTCCAGCTTTATTCTTTTGCTTAAGATTGCCTTGGCTATTCAGGGGTCTTTTGTGGTTCCATATGAATTTTAGGATTGTTTTCAGTGAAAAATGTCATTGAAATTTTGATAGGGATTGCACTGAATCTGTAGATTATTTTGGCTTGAATGGACATTTGGAGAATATTAGTTCTTCCAATTCATGAACATGGGATGTCTTTATTTTTGCAGGGGGAAGGTGGGAGCAGGCACATGGAATCTCTTTCCACTTACTTGTATCTTCAATTTCTTTCACAAATGTTTTCTAGTTTTCAGCATACAGATCTTTCACTTCCTTGGTTAGATTTATTCACAAGTAATTTTTGGTAGCTATTGTAAATGAGATGGTTTTCTTGATTTCTTTGTTAGTGCGTAGAAATGCCACTGATTTTTGTATGTGAATTTTATATCCTGCAACGTTACTGATTTCATTTATTCTAACCACTTATTGGTGGAATCTTTAGGGTATTCTAGGTTTTCTATAAGATCATGTCATCTGTAAACAGGGACGATTTAACTTCCTCCTTTCCAACTTGGATAGCCTGTATTTCTTTCTCTTGCCTAACTGCTTTGGCTGAGAGCCGACTTGTTGGGTTTGTTGTCTGTGCCCTTGTGTTTTGTGTTGCTGGCTTCTCCAGCACCCAATCACGGATATGAGTCAGAAAGAAAACCCAGGGAACTCCTGCCATGTCATTCCTCAGGTCCCAAGGTCCCTACCTGGTCTGCCTTCCTCTCTCCACCTTTCAGTGTTTTGTATGTATACAGTTCTGTATGTACTCATTGATGTATGTGTCACATCCAGGGAACTGTATGGGGATTTTAACTGTCCTTAGTGTCAGGCATGGGGACAGGTGCATCTATTCTGCCTTGCCTGGAAGTGGAAGCTTCTTCAAGCCAATTTATCACCAACTGGCATGACAGAACTACTGGTTTAGTGTCTAGGTGTCCCCACTAAGAGCAATCACCATGCAGTCAGGTACTCTCTTCCTTCTGTGCTGTGTACGGGGACCTGAAACAGAGCCCAGTACCCCGAGTGCAAAGGAATCTGAGGTGCAGGAAAGAATGAATCACGAAGCCTCTTATGTGCTCCACCCAGTCATCCCAAGTCAGGCGTGGACCCGGAGCTGAAGTGACAAACGGGAGGTCAGGCAGTTCTGTTACTTATGCCTGGTTCTTCCCGACTCCAATGGCCAGGCCCCACCCTGTGCTCCTTCCCAGCAGAAGTTGGTTTTATCCGGGTCTTAGGAGGACAGGATGGCTATTCCTGACCGTTGTATAGCAGTGCCCTATCTCCCAGTTTCCAGAACATTCCGTGTGTTGCTGCGGAGGTCTGACAGCTCCAAGTAGCCTCTTGCCCCTGGAGAGAAGGGGTAGGCTGAGACTTCCAGTATCCTACGTGGGACTACGTTGCTCAGGGCAGCCTCCCCTCCCAGAGAGAGAGGGGAAGGAAGAGGGAGGGCACCCTTCCTCCCTGTGTTTCCCTGGAGACGACCTGCGTCCTGCTGTGGTTGCACCTGGACCAGCCCACAGGGACTGGAGTGACTAACTGCAGGCGGGGTGCACCTGGTCTGGGCTCAGGGTTTCCCTGCGATCCCTGGTCCCCGCCTCCCTGGGGCTTTCCATGGCTTAGTGGGGGACCACAGACGAGGCAGGCACCGACATAGTGTGGCCGGAGTCCAGCTGCTCTCCCCCTCCACGCCCCTCCCTGTGTCCTGCACCCCTAGAGTCCCAGCACCAAGGCCAGCAGCGGTCGGGGTTCCAGAAGTTCAAGTCCAGGCTAACTCCTCAAACGCACTGACTTTGCCCAGGAGGGGCAGGGAGAGGGCAGCCTCAAGGTGTCATCTTTGATTATTCTTTGTCAAAAACCAGCCTTGGGTGTGTGCCCAGCACGGGGAGATCTGCTGCCTCTGTGGGCTCTGGCTCACCTGGAGTTGGAGTAATTTTTACTTCCTTGCTCCGCGCTGCTCTGTTTGGTGTAAAAAACAAAAACCAACTCCTGTGGGTGGGACTAGGCAAGTCTTGACCTACCCCACTCTGCCCCTGCCGCCTCGGGGGCTCCATTCTCCCATATGGCTGCCCTAGGAGTGCTGGGGGTGGAAAGGGGACCAGACCCAAGGGGGTTCCAGGTACGATTTTCCAGCAGGAGCGGCTCAGGTGTCATCAGTGGGGCAGGTGACCCAGGATCTGAGCAGGAACCCTCCAGGTGGAGGTGGGACCATCCGTCTGCTTCCCACAGCTGCCTTCTGCTCTGTAGGCAGCCCTGGCTGAGAATCCAGTGAGATGAGGGCTTTAAAATGGCTTTGATTTTAAAAAATGCTTAGTCATTCCTTTTTTTTTTTTTTTTTTTTTTTTGACAGAGTCTCACTCTGTCACCCAGGCTGGAGTTCAGTGATAAAATCTGGGCTCACTACAACCTCCGCCTCCCAGGTTTAAGCGATTCTCTTGCTTCAGCCTCCTGAGTAGTTGGAATTACAGGTGCCCACCACCATGTCAGACTAATTTTTGTATTTTTTAGTAGAGATGGGGTTTCACCATGTTGGCCAGGCTGGTCTCAAACTCCTGACCTCAAGTGATCCACCTGCCTTGTCCTCCCAAAGTGCTGGGATTTCAGGCATGAGCCAGCGTGCCCGGCCATGTTTAGCCATTTTTAAAAGTTGTGAATGGAGAATTAAGTCTATTCTCAACATTTAAAAAATCTAAGTAAAAATTTAAAGGACTCGAGCAAGAATTAGCCTTTAGGTGCCCTGGGTCCCCCTCTCCCCACAACCCAGAAAAGAGTTTTCTATTTTTCTTATTTATAAAATGGGTTTGATTGAAAACCAGTGACTTGAACCTGACTTTTCCTCTTCACAGAGTCTCACAGGTCCTTCCCCAGGTCCAAGAGGCTCTTCTGTGACCTGCTGACGGGCAGCTGCCTAGTTGTGATAGCACCTCCCATCACATGGTAAGGGACCCCTCCCCAGGCCACACCTGGCAGAAGATGGCTGATGATGTTAGAAGCTTGAAAATAGTCTAAACCAAAAAGTTCTAAGCCCACTCCCCAGCCATCTGAATGGACCCCTCCTCTAGGCCAGGGCACTCCAAAGTTAACCTGAAAAACTGGTTCAGGCTGTGAAGAGAAGGTGGGGTGGACATGCCTCATTTATGCCCTCCTCCCTTTTGGGATTCAGCAAAAGCTGACCGGCACTGAACATCAACACAGGCCTTAAGTCTGATAAGAGGCATTTACGATCTTTTCTCTCTGAAGCCTGCTCCCTGGAGGCTTCATCTGTGCGGTATGACTTTGGTCTCCACAACCCACTATCATAACCTAGACATTCCTCTCCAGTGACAACTCTTTCAACCATTTGCCAATAAAAAAATTGTAGAATCTACGTATAACCTGGAACCTCCCCGCCCCACCTGTCTGCATGGAACCAATGTGTATCTTGCATGTATTTGATTGATGCCTCATGTCTCCCTAAAATGTATAGTTAGGCTGTGCCCAGATCACCTGGGCACATGTTCTCGGGACCTCCTGAGGGCTTGGTCACGGGCCATTGGTCACTCAGATTTGTCACAGAAAAAATCTCCTGAAATATTTTAGAGTTTGACTCTTTTGGTTGACAATAAGCTGATCGAATTAAAGCTGTTGGAACTTTAAATGACTCTGAGGCTTGAAGGAATGTGATTCTGAGACCCTAGTCGAGCAGCGCGTCGCTGTGAACTTTGCCTCTCCAGTTATAGATTAACCCTCTCCCTTTCCCGATTTGTAAAACGTTATGAAAGACTCAATGGCAGCAGCTCTAAGACCCCGCCCCTCCCGTGGTAACTGACCTTTGTTAGGATTAGCTTCCTTCTTTCTTTTCTTAAACCCAACTCAGGCCAGATGGCACAAAAGACCCCATGACTATCAAACTGCATAAGACGGGTGTCAAATGTACTTTTCCTGTACGGAATGAGATGTAACCAAACAAATTGCTGCAAGTCATAAGCCAATCTTATGTGGAAAATGTTGCAGTTATGCTAAACCTCCTTGTGTTTGCCCGTATAAGTGAAGCCCTCACCCCTCCACCTCCGAGCACTGAGCCCATTCCTATGGAGTCTGGGTGTTCTGAGTGCTGGTCCTCAAAGGTGATATAAACTCTTTCAAACTGGATTCTGGGCCTTTCAATTATTTCAGGTGGCAGAAGAAACACTGACCCACCTCTTCCTTTGGAGTTTTGTACCACTTATTTCAAAGGGAGTTCATCCTGCCTTTTGATAACCACCCACGGGGTTCCTCCTGCCCCCCCTCCCCAAATAAAGACCACGGCATTTCAGTAAAGAAAGCGTTGAATAGACAGGAGGCCGGCCAGACCACATGGGGGAGAGAGTCTGAACGCAAACCAGCTCATCAAAGGCTCTTAGGCAGGTGTGGGCCCAGGTGACCGGGCAGACACCTGCGGTCTCTACTGCTGCTGAATAAACAAATGTAGGTTTGATTTGCTTATTATAGAGCTCACAGTCCACTGAGTTTAGACCGTGAAATAAGAGTGCATGAAAAGCACAGCACAGGAGGGAACAGCCTGTGGCTGGTAAGAGCACGAGCAGAAGGGGTAATGGGAGGCCCCGTTAAGCGTGGCACATCCTGGGTGTGGTTGCGGGGCAGGAAAACACCGCCTTGGTCCCACGAGCTCCTTTCCAACATGGGGGCCGCACCCGGTCCCGTAAAGGGGGCTTGTGTAAGCACCCAGGAAAGGTCAGCCTCCTCTGCTCACAAGATCCAGGAGGGTCTTTGCAGATGGGAGCTGGCAAGGCAGGAAGGCCTTGCGGGTGGAGATAGTGGAACACCTGCCGCTCTGCCTGTGTCCTCAGAATACGGGGTAACGTGGCTGCCCATGTCCACAGTGCTCAGGAGACAAAAGCCCCTTGACGCACTGTGCGTGGTCAGACCTGCTGGCGCCCCCGCCCGCCGTGTCCGCTGCACCTGCGCGTCATTCACGATGAGTGGTAACACTGGGTGTACTGCGTTAGCGTCTCTTAGAAAACCAGCTGTTTTTTGTATTGTAATGATGCATGCTTCTCCCCCGGCTACCTTGCCCCACCATAGTTTCAAGGCCTCCCCTGATAACCCCCCGCTGCTTTCCACCCCTCAATTAACCAGCATGTGCACCTAATAAAAACCCGTGGAAACCACAACTCGGGGGAACGTGGTCTTCGCACTTCTCTTTGGTCCCCTGGACCCACACTTTCACTCTATTTCTGTCTTTGTCTTTATTTCCTTTCTCAATCCCTCGTCACCACCAGGGCTGGGGACACCCACGAACAGGGTTGGGGCCGGTACCCAACAGGTAGGGGTTTTTCAAGGCAGTTCAGGGGGGTGGGGTGGCCAGGTAACAAGCCCTTGATTGGGCAGACATGAACTCACAGGGGCCCAAAGCTGTCCTCTGCTTCTTTGGGGGGCGCCACAGGAGCGAGACTGGCGGGTCCAGGTAGAACCATGGGTATCAGACATGCAGAAACCCAGAAATATGTCTCCAAAGCCAATCTGCAGTTGGGGAAATGGCATATTTTGTGAGAGGGTCCACACCTTGGCTCCTCCCTCCAGCCTCATTAGCTTTACACAGGCAGTGGAGTTTTGGGGAGGCCTGTTATTTAAACTGCGAACTTAATGTCTCTCAAAAGTTACTTCAGCCCAAAAGCCCAGGAATCGTTAAGGGAAAGGAAAGACGGGGGCGTGTTAGCTCGGCTCACTCTCTCAGTTTTCTCGTTGAGAGAGTTTTTGCAAAGGCGTTTTCACCCTCAGCGTGGTCCTTTCCTAACCTATCCTGCTTCCCCAGGTCCTCGCCCCAAACCAGCACCCACCCTGCACTCCCAGGCCGGACCCTCCCTTCCCTCCTGCTCACCTGGGCCCATCCGGGGTTCCCCACAGGAGGGGGGAGGGGCCCGGTGGTGCCACCTTGGCCTCCAGGCATCACCCCCAGCTTGTCCCTCCTCCCCCCACGGGAACCTTGCCTCAAACATCGGCCCCGCTGCTCTCTGCCACACTCAGCCTCTTCCTGGCAAGCATGCCTCTCTTCTTTGAAAAAGAGGCCATCATCAGCCTCTCTTGCCCACCCGCACAGAGACCCCCACTCCTCTCCAGCCCCCGTGTCCTGGAAGAGCCTCTGGATCACAGGGGCTGGGAAATTCAGCTGTTATTCCCACCAACCAAACACATTCTCCCATCCATGGCCCCTCAGTGGGTGAAGGCTGAGCCCCAGGAAAGGACAGATCATCACTGTCAGAGGCAATTGAACTAGAGCGACTCCATGTTGAATAGGGGCTGGGTCACATGAGGCTGAGACTTACGGGGCTGCATTCTCAGGAGGTTAGGCATTCTTAGTCACAGGGTAAGACAGGAGGTTGGCAGGACTGGTATCACAAGATACAAGTCACCGACACCCCTTTGATAAAACAGAATGCAGTGAAGCAGCCCACCAAAACCCACCCAAACCCACCGAAACCCAGATGGCAACAAAGGTGACTTCCAGTCGTCCACACTGCTCGTGATGCACTAATTGTCCTGCTTTAGCTGCTAAAAGACGTTCCCACCTGCACCATGACGGTTTACAAACGCCATGGCAATGTCCAGAAGTTAGACTCTATGTCTAAAACGGAGAGGGACCCAGTTAAGGGAAATCCCCTCCCCTTTCTTGGGACACTCTCGAACAATCCACCCTTTGTTTAGTATATAATCAAGAAATAACCATAAATATACTCAGTCGAGATCCAAGACCCCTGTCCTGGGGTCGGGATTGGGACTCCTTTCAGGTAGCACTACTAGGTACAGGGAGCCCCCACATCCCGGGGCAAGTGGGGCAGAAACCCGAGCACCGGCAGCCAGTCCCGCCAGGCTCCTGTGTGGACTCCCTGGTCCAGGGTGTTTGGTTTCCCAGTGGCGCCATTTTCAGTGAGATCACTGAATGTGGATTTCAGAGCAGAGCATTAAAGAGGATCATTCACAATAAAGGATAAATTAATCAGGAAGAAAACAATTTTAAACTATTATGTCCCTAAGAAGGGAGCTTTAGGCCGGGTGTGGTGGCTCATGCCTGGAATCCCAGCACTCTGCGAGGCTAAGGTGGGCTGAGCACTTTAGGCCAGTTCAAGACTAGCCTGGACAAATGGTGAAACCCTGTCTCTACTAAAAATACAGAAGTTAGCCAGGCATCGTGGCATGCTCCTGTAGTCCCAGCTACTCGGGAGGCTGAGGCAGGAGAATCACTTGAGCCTGGGAAGCTGAGGCGCAGTGAGCCAACACTGTGCCACTGCATTCCAGCCTGGGTGAGAGTGAGACCCTGTTTCATAAGTAAATCCATGGCAGACACAGGCTCTGCAGTGGGATCAGGGTCCAAGGGCAGCATCTGTGACCTCAGATGTGTCACATCCTTGCTCATGATGGCATCATCATTGACCACACAGGCAGTCACTCATTTAAGAGACATTTGCTGGCCGGGAGAAGTGGCTCACACCTGTAATCCCTCCTGCTCACCTTGGGAGGCCACCTCCCAGCTTCAAGCAATTCTCCTGCCTCAGCCTCCCAGGTAGCTGGGATTACGGGCACTCGCCACCACGCCCGGCTAATATTTGTATCTTTAGTAGATACGGGGTTTCACCATGTCGGCCAGGCTGCTCTCAAACTCCTGACTACCAGCTGAGTCATGAGACTCCCACCCAGACGGACCGAAGGTATTTCAGAGGCAGACACCCAGATAGAACCACAGAGTGGATCTGTCCTGGGGACCAAGAGCCCCAGAGCCTGCGGGGCTGACAGCTCTCCAGACTGAAGGTCCCCAGCAGATTTGCATCCACGTATTTCCTCTTGGACAGGTGATTCTCATTGATACACAGGTGTTCTACATAGACACAGAGCTAAAGAATCCACCAAGTAGGCAGCTGTCACCCACCTACCACTAATTACAAACGAAAAGATCTTCCACAAGGGAACCCTGGGGCAGGGGAACTATGTTCCTCAGTAGCTCCCCGTTTCACAAAGCTAGGTAAGCAAGCACAGCTCTATCTTGGTGAAACATTTCTCGGACGCTTCTGGATGCATACTTGCAAACTACACAAAGAACAGCAGATTAATAGCATCATCACGGTAGAATCATACATCCTCCAAGTGTCTTCATCCAAATTTTAGGGCCGCGAATCCATCAGCAGCTTCCTTAAGCACCTCGGGACCTCACTACCTGCTCTTACGTTTCTTAAGGAGTTGGGATCCAGAAGTCTCTTGGGAAATAGGACGGAGGCTGTTCTTCTGTTCCACTTCCTGCTGAAAAGGGGCGTCCTCCTTGCTTGCCATCTAAAGGCCTTTCCAGGTGCTGGTTTATTCTCTCCCAATTTTGTTCAGTCTCATACCTTTTAGACTTACTAGAGTTAATTTATAACTCTCCCACCGCCGAAAGTTTTGCGGGGTTTAACACAGCTCTCTAACGAGTTTTCTTAGGAACTTCTCATCAATAATTGGGGCCTGATTATTATATTTTCCTTCCCAGCCTTATCAGCTTTAGGGCCATAGGTATTTTTCAAAGTTCCTTTTTATTCAGCTCTAACATTGGCCATGCTATTTTGGTCATGGTCCTACTAGTCCCCCACCTCTCCCGACAACAGAGGTGTTAATCTCGGTATGTATTAGTTCTCAACTGCAGTTCTTTATCTGCCATCTGAATTCCATGTTACTACAAGGACTCACCGGTGCCATCGATGCTAAGCGTCCCCTTAGGGGACCAGTAATACTTCCATAGGAATTCTTGCGCAGCACCTCAGCCTCTACCACTCCGCAATCTCTCCAGGTTAATGTCCTTAACTTAGGGACCGTTCTTTTATTTGCATGCAAGTTTTGATGGCCAAAACATTGGTACTTTATTTCCTAAATTACAGAGAATAGTAAGGCCAGAGATCATTAAAGGAAGGAAAGAATATATGCCCAATGTGTGAAACTTTTACTTCTACCCCAGCTCCAGAAACACTCAGTTTAATCGTGATGGCCATCATCATCATTACCATAAGCCGCCCTGCTTTCTTCAGGTTTTCCTCTGCTTTTTGTGAAAGCTTTAATTCGACCCCACGTCGGTGTGACGTTCGGCGCTTTCTCTTTGTGGGAACAGTACCCCCCCTCGATGTTAGTCTCGCCATCTCTGATTGGCGGGTTCCTCTGCAAGTCTGTTTTCTGTCATCTGGCTCCTAGTATGGCGTTACATGTCTGGATGGTACCCACAGCGGTTGCTGATGTGGATCTGCAGAAACGCGAGCAAATCCTCTCCCGCAGGTTATTACATTACCTCGTTCCCGATTCTTTGCGAGTAGATCTCGCCACCAGATCAACTGCCTTACAGTTTCTTCGCTGGATTGTTTATTCAGGTGTTGTTCAGTAACTACGTTTTCTAAAGCCTCCAGGTTTTCTTTGGTCAGCTGCCATGGCTCTGTGCATACAGGTTTGTCATCCATTTCAAAGCAACAGGCTCTGGAGGCTTCACAATGGCTGCCATCAAAAAGAACATCCCAAATCCTGGCAAGAATTTTGTCCTGTAATTTCTGAAGATTCCCTTGGGCTCTGCGAATTTTCTTCCAATCCCATCCCAGGCACATAGCCCTTGTCCTGCATCATTCCGTGGCCTGGGGCTATGATTGTTCAGGTATTAAAACCTGAGCTCCCCATTGCTGTAACAAATCTCTTCCCCCACAAGTTCACAGGGATTTGCATCACAATAGGCCCAGTAGGTCCAAGCTGTCCCTCAGGCCCTTGCCAGGTTAAAATGCCACTACTTTGTTACATTTCAGAGGTCTGCCCTACTCCAAACACTGAGTATTTTCCAGGGGCCAAGGAAGTGGTCCATGTTGGAAAGAAATCATAGAAACATCTGCTCCAGTGTCTACCAACCCTGTACATTTCTTTCCGTGAATCGTCATCCCACATGTAGGATATTTACCAGTAATTGGACTTACCGAATATGCTGCTGTCTCATTTGTTTGTACCTCCAAGCCCTCTCGTTCTCTTAGTGTCACTTTTTCCTATTGTGCCATATGGTATAGCTAAAAGTTGTGCTACGCCTTCCCCAGGCTCAGCACTCCAGGGAACGAAAGCAGACACCACAACTTAAATTTCCCCTATAAAGTCCGCATCAGTAACTCCTGTATGAATTCTATGTCCTTGAGCAGCAAGACTACATCTTCCTAGAAGTAAGCCCACAGTTCCAGGGGGTAAAGGGCTCAAACTCCTGTAGATAATTTTTTGCGGTGGCTCTCCCGGTGAAATGATTACGCTTTGCGAGCTGCACAAATCTACTGCTGCGCTCCCAGCTGTGGCAGGGAACAAGCATTGCATAGGGATGAGGGAATAGCTCATACTGGATAGGCCCCGGTTTGGATCAGAGCCTGAGAAAGGCCCCCAGGTACCCAAAATCAGATCTATTGGAATCAAGAAATAAGCCACGGTAAGAAATAGCTACGTTCTTTAATAATCCTAGCATAAATGGAGATCAGGCCCATGCTGACTGACGGCCTCTTTAAACTCCTTCAACTGTTTGAAGGGAAGGGGTCAAAAGCAACCCGTACTTGCCCTTGCTGATCTTGAGGGCGTACAACAACTGGAAACTGCCCTGCCTCCAAATTTCCTTCCTTTCTCACCTTCTGCGTTCTGGCTTGGGTGAAACCACTTACTGTAATTCTAGGAATACAAACGCCTGAAGTGGTTACTGTAGTTCTAGGAATACAAACGCCCTCAGAAGGAGAGGTAGAAATATCGGGAGTACTGGACATCCCTCAGCACGAGACTGGGAGGGGGGAGCTGCCGGGCACACCTTTTCCTCATTTGGCTTTTCATCTTTTTTGCTCTGTAATTTTTTTTTTACATACTTTATCACATTCCTTCTCCTCTCCTGAATCATATTCCTTCTAATCGGGTCTGAAACAGCTCCATGGCAAAACACATCAAAGCCCAAAGAGACCACACCAAATAAGCCCCGTGTTCACTTGATTTTCCCTGGGAGATCTTTTCAAACGTTCTTGGGCTAATCCCGAGCTCCCCCAGCTAATCCTGGGAGATTTTTTTCTCTAAGATTCTCGGCCTAACCCCAGGTTCTCCATAACTCACCTGGGAGTCTCCCCTGGGTCCCCTGGGCTCCCCCTAACTCACCTGGGGGATTTTTTCAAACATTCCCAGGATTCCTTCCAAGCTCCCCAATTTGCCCCAGGGATTCTTTCCAAATGTGCTCGGGATACCTTCAGCTTAGCCTCTCCTTTCTCCATTGCTCTGGCAACTCTTCATCCTGGGTTTGAGTCCCCACACTTGGGTGCCACTTACTGAGAACCAGCTCAGTCAGAAGACTCCCACCCAGGCGGGCTGAAGGTATTTGAGAGGAGGACACTCAGCACAACAGAGCAGATGTATCCTGGGGACCAACAGCCTGAGAGCCTGCGGGGCTGACAGCTCTCCAGACTAAAGGTCCCGAGCAGATTTTCATCCACGTATTTATTTACTCTTGGACAAGTGATTCTCATTATTACACAGGTGTTCTACATATAAACATAACTCAAGAATCTACCAAGCAGGCAGCTGTTACCCACCTACCACTAATTACAAACTAAAAGTATCTTCCACAAGGGAACCCTGTGGGCAGGGTAAACTTAATGTTCTTCAACACCCAACCTCAAGTGATCTGCCTGCCTCAGCCTCTCAAAGCGCTGGGACTGCAGGTGTGAGCCACCGCGCCCAGCCAATTCTTCCTTTCTTCAATGCCCTTTTCTGCCATCCCAGTTTTCCCATTGTTCGGGGTCAAGGTTGATGCTCACCTTCCCCAGTCAGTCCTCCCGATCTCCTCCCAATTCTCGTGGGGTAAGCAGGGCCGCTCAGTGGCTGGAGGCACAGGCCTCACAGCCAGGAAGCCCGGGTTTACGCTGTGACCCCACTGCTTCTGGCTGACCCTGGAGAAGCCGTCCACGCTGAGCTGCAGAAGGGCCACAGCATGAAAAGTAAGTATGAACAGTAGGGAACGACTGGACCAAAAACATCTGGCCTTCCTAAAAACCAGAAGAGCTACATTTTTAAAAAGCAAAGAATGCAGATCAAGTCATCACTACGTGTAGTAAATGTGAAATAAAACAATTTAAACAGAACAAAGTAGGAAGACTCATGCTACCTGATTTCAACCTTACTATAGAGCTACAGTGACGGTGTGGCACTGGTGAAAGGTTCAGGGGAACAGAACACACAGTTTAGAACAGACCTACATACACGGACCCATGATCATTTCAGATAAAGGTGTAAAGGCAATCTGCGAAGACAGTCTTTTCAGCGACAGGTGCTGGAAGACTGAACATCGTTATGCAAAAAGAAATGAACCTCCAAAATGGTTATGCCCATTTATTTATTTATTTATTTACTTATTTGACAGAGTTTCACCCTTGTTGCCCAGGCTGGAGTGCTATGGCGCAATCGCGGCTCACTGCAATCTCCACCTCCCGCGTTCAAGTGATTCTCTTGCCTCAACCTCCCAAGTAGCTGGGATTACAGGCATATGCCCCACACCTGGCTATTTCTGTATTTTTAGTAGAGATGGGTTTCTCCGTGTTGGTCAGGCTGGTCTTGAACACCCAACCTCAGGTGACTGCCCGCCTTGGCCTCCAAAGTGCTAGGATTATAGGCATGAGCCACCACACCTGGCTGCCATTTATTTATTTATTTGAGAGGGAGTCTCACTCTGTTGTCCAGGCTGGGTAGAGTGCAGTGGTGACATCTCAGCTCACTGCAACCTCTGTTTTCCAGGTTCAAACGATTCTCCTGTCTCAGCCTCCCAAGTAGCTGGGATTACAGACATGTGCCACCATGCCTGGCTAATTTTTGTATTTTTAGTAGAAACGGCGTTTCAACATGTTGGCCTCTAGTCTTGAACTCCTGACCTCAAGTGATCTGCCTGCCTCGGTCTCCCAAAGTGCTGGGATTACAGGCGTGAGCCACCGTGCCTGGCCACAAGTCCTTTGTTATACTGTATGTTTTACAAATATTTTCTCCCATTGTGAGTCTTTTTATCTTTTTGTTTTCTTAATTTTTATTTTTGATGAAGTGCAATAATTGGCAGGATGGGTAGTTAGAAAATTGGCAAGGATATGGAATTGAAATACACTGGACCTGACTGACATTAAAACAGTTGACCCCACAAGAGCAGAATACATTCTCCACAAGCACACACAGAACATTTACCAAGAGAGACCACAGTCAGGGCTATGAAACAAACCCTGTTAACTTCAAAAGGGTTCAAGTGGTTTTTTGTTTTGTTTTTTTGATACAGGGTCTTACTCTGTTGCCCAGGCTGGAGTGCAGTGGCAGGAACATGGCTCACTGCAGCCTCAGCCTCCTGGGCTCAAGTGATCCTCCCAGTTCAGCTTTCCCAGTAGCTGGGACTATGGGCATGGGTAACCACCCCAGGGTAATTTTTCTGTAGAGACAGGGTCCTGCTACGTTGCCCAGGCTCAAGTGATCCTCCTGCTTCAGTGTCCCAGTGTTGGGATTACAGGTGTGAGCCACCACGCCCCAGGCAAGGACTCAAGGTACACAAAATACGTTCTCTGACCACAATGAAATTCAACTAGAAATCAGTAACAGAACGATCTCTGGAAAATTCCCAAATATTTGGAAGCTAAATAACACACCCCCAAATAACTCATGAGTCAAAGAATAAATCAAAGGGAAATAAGAAAGTATTTTGAACTGAATGAAAACACAACATAACAAAATTTGTCAGGTATCACTCAACTTTTTAGACCTTACAAATGCCTGACTGTCCCTCTTCCATCTGGTCTTTTGCTGGGGGATTGCCCTTCCCGTCTTTGTTCTCTGTGCTGAATCCTACACGACACTGTCAACCTATGGAGAAATCCAGAGACGGACTCTCTAAAATAAATGGGATTTATTTGGTGGAGAAATCCAGAGACGGACTCTCTAAAATAAATGAGATTTATTTGGGAATAGCATTTTATGTGGAATAATGCAACTGTGAGGATGGTTTGTGCTGAGTCCTGCCATCGGTCTGTCTGCAGACATGTCTTGTGCTGTGTCCCCTTAGTGGTCTGTTTGTACAAATGTCTTAAGTCCTGCTAT
>NW_022437672.1:0-13572 GCF_009761245.1 Sapajus apella
TGGGAGGGCTCTGCCAGGAAGTGACATTTGTGCTATGATCCGCTGGGTGATGAGGAATGGCACGTACGGGACAGGGACAGTGGTGGAGGCAGGCGGCCTGCGTGCAGGAAAGGCGGGGGGAGTTACAGGACGAGGTGAGTGGGGGAGCATGGTTGGCACCTCTAAGAGCACTGGGAGGCCATTGAAGGAGAGGCAGGTGACAAGGTTTGCCTTGTCCTCATGGGTGTCTCAGCTGGGCTGAGTGCCGGAACTGGCCATGGAATAAACAGTCCCTCCTGAGGGGATGTGATCAATAGGCAGAATTCTGTCACTTAATGATAACAGTAGCCACCATCGAACTGAGTGCCTCCTGTTAGGTCAAACTATATAAAATTGCCAACATTCATTTCTCATCCACAGAAACAGCCGTTGCTGATATTACCTGGCACTATGCTTAGTGACATCATGTATGTCTGTGTGATTTGTGAAATAATGTGTACGTGCAAATTTACATCAGACGTAGGACTGTCTGATTCCTATGTGTCATCCTGACAATTACCCTGTGAAGCAAGCCTTGTTTTTTTTTTTTTAAATAATTTTCTATTCTTGTAGCGATGGTGTTTTGCCATGTGCCTGGGCTGGTCTCAAACTCCTGGCTCAAGTGATCTCCTGCCTCACCCTCCTGAAGTGTGGGTATTACGAGTGTGAGCCACCACGCCTGGCCGAGCAAGCATTGTTGTTCCCATTTTACAGATAAGGAAACTGAGGCTTAGAGAAATAAAGTATTACCCACGTTTATATTGCTAATTATTAGTCAAGTCAGGATTTGAACTGAGGTCTGATCGACCTCAAAGCCTGTGCCTAAAACCACTCTGCTGGATCCAGAAAACATGAGGCTAAAGGCTTCAGAGAGGCCGTGCAGGGTAGAGGTTAGCACTTTGCAGCCCAGATGGCCTGGGTTCGAACCCCAGCTCTGCCCCTTGCTAGTCACATGACCTTGGGGAGGAGATTAACTAGCTTCTTTGTGCCTTAGTTTACCCATCATATATAGGAATGAGCACCTCATAGGTTTTTTGTGAGGATTGAATGAACTGATGTTTGTAAAAATGCTTAGAACAGTGCCTGGGGCACTGGGCTTTGCATAGGCATAAGCTCTTGTCGTCACTGTCCTCGTGATTGGCGGTGCTGAGCCTGTGGCTCACCAGGTGAGTGGACTCCCCTGTGGGAGCAGCCCGGCTCTAACATTGTGCCTCCTGGAGGTATCGGTTCTGTCTAGACTTTCTCCAGCACAGCCCTGGGAGGATGAGGGATGACAGAGCCTGCCTCAGCTTTCCATGTCCATTCTCAACTCCAGAGGTTCTACGGGGCCACCTCCCGGCAGCCGAAGCACCTCGAGTCAGTCAGCCGCTCCCCTGTCTATTCCCATTTCAACGAGACTTGCTGGGGGTCAGCGTCATTTGGGCCTTTGAGGAGCAGGTGCACTTTATCCACCAGAGTGACCTGAAGGTGGGTGGAACCAGAAGGCCTGTTACCCCAGCATTGTGGCCAACAGGTGGGAATGGCGGGCCCGCAGGAGGGGTCAGAGGAGGCGCATGAGCACTTCGTCCCTTTGCCTCGATCTCTCATACCTTGTGGTGGGTGCAACGGCAAACCGGGCCTTTGCAGAAAGGATGGGGAGGCTTGAAGATTGTCAGTGGCAGACCCTGCTGTTGAGTATCTTCACAATGCTGCTTCCATCTGGGGGTGCTCATGCACCCCTGGGTGAAGGGTGTCAGAAGCAATTTACTAATATCACCAAGCTGAATCATATGAGATTGTCATCTTGTGGGCCACAAGTCCTGGCTCATGCCTGTAATCCCAGTACTCTAGGGGGCCAAGGCAGGAGGATCCCTTGAGGCCAGGTATTCAAGGCCAGCCTGGGCAACATAGCAAGACCCCATCTCTCTCTTAAAAAACAGGTAGCCTGTGATGGTGCTGTGTGCCTGTAGTCCTAGCTTCATTTGAGTCCTAGGATCATTTGAGCCAAGGAATTTGAAGCCACAGTGAGCTATGATTGCACCACTGCACTCCAGCCTGGGTGACAGAGTGAGACCCTGTCTCTGGAAGAAAAAAAAAAGGAGATGGGGTGGGAGATTGACATCTTGTGGACACCGACAATATCATCAATCCAAAAGAGGCAGAAGTTTGCTGATTATTTGCTGAATTTAGAGACGTGTCTGACTTATCTCTAAAACAGCACCCCTCTCACCCATTTGCATCCTGATAAACTTTTCTGAAAAAGTACCAGCACCCACAGGTGACCCATAACCACAAGCCCATCTTACACACTCTAACCCCATAGTGTCAGTCTGGGCGGGCCAACCCTGAATAACGAGAGACCCTGACTTCCCTTGCAGAATTTTTAGGGAGGAGTTTGTGACAAGCTGGCTGTGTCTGCCAGAGTAGTGAGTGTCAGTCACGTGGTTCATGAGGGCTGCAATGGATAAAAACACCCCATCTTCCTTGAACGGTTTATATTTTAGAACATTAAAATAATAGTTCTAGTGTTATATCATACAAAGCCTAGCTTTAAACAAATAAGATGGCTAGGTGCGGTGGCTCACGCCTGTAATCCCAGCACTTTGGGGAGGGGGCAGGGGGACAAGGCAAGAGGGTCACCTGAGCCCAGGAGTTCGAGACCAGCCTGGGCACTGTAGGGAGACTTGTGTCTAAAACAAACAAAAATAAAAAAATAAAAAAAAAAAACAGAAATTAGCCAGGCGTGGTGGCTTGGGCCTGTAGTCCCAGCTACTCAGGAGGCTGAGGCAGGAGGATCACTTGAATCTGGAAGGTTGAGGCTGCAGTGAGCTGTGATCATGTCATCCACACTCCAGCCTGGATGACAGAGCAAGACCCCATCTCAAAAAACAAAACGACAAAAAACAAGATTTCTGTTTCTATTTTAAAGGGTAAAATAGTATACTTTAACATTTTGAAATGAAGGAGAGTCTGGCTGTGGAATGTGGCAATGGTGATTAATCATAGTATTGTGTTTCCCATTCCCCTCTCAGATCTGTCTCCTAACAAGAGACTGTTACTTTATACTTGTTCTTAGCCAAAAGTTAAGAAACATTGATGGTTATTTTAAATCACTGGTGCCTCTTATAGTTGATGTTTTTGTCTTCTTAGTATTTAGGAAGTTCCAGCATGTCTTTTATTGTGTGTGTGTGTTAATTGTGCATATATATATATAGTTTTGTTTTGTTTTTTTTGTTTTTATTTGAGACAGGGTCTCACTCTGTCGCCCAGTCTGGAGTGCAGTGCCATGGTCTGGGCTCACTGTACCTTCGCCCTCCTGGATTCAAGCAATTCTCCCACTTCAGCCTGCCAAGTAGCTGAGATCACAGGCATGCGCCACCACGCCCAGCTAAGTTTTGTATTTTTAGTAGGGACGAGGTTTTGCCATGTTGGCCAGGCTGGTCTCGAACTCCTGACCTCAGCTGATGCACCTGCCTCAGCCTCCCAAAGTGCTGGGATTACAGATGTGAGCCACTGCACCTGGCCTATATGTGTATATTTTAAAGGCTTCAATGAGGAAAACTTGGTTCTCAAAAAGGCAAGCCTCAGATTCCAGGGAAGATTGCCTCTGGAGAGCTCTGGTTTAATCCATGGGTTTGCCAGATTAATGAGATTTACTGGCATTATTCCCTTTCCGCCCTCCCTACCCCGTGCCATTGTGCATGTTTTGAAAAAGCAGTGCCAAGAAGGCTTCTCTCTGGAACTCTTGTGGAGTTACTTGAGTTAGCAAAGAGTTCCCTTTTGTCCCCAAGTGCTGGAAGCCAAGTCTCTGAAAAGCTGACTCCACGCCCGTCTGTCTGCCCGTGTGTCTCGTGCAGGTGGCTGGCCGTGCGTCTGGAGTGTGTGGGCAACTGGCAACTGCGTTGTCCTGTTTGCTGCCCTGCTTGCAGTGATCTCCAGGCACAGCCTCAGCGCTGGCTTGGTGGGCCTCTCAGTGTCTTACTCATTGCAGGTAAGAGGGGATGCTCGGGGCTGGATCATTAACGTGTTAATAGGGGAGCCAGTTGTGCTTTGCTTTGGGTTCCAAGTCCAACAGGAATGGGGGAGAGGAAAGGGAGAGGCATGGAGTCTGAGGAGTAGATACAATGCCTGGTGACCAACTAGAACGGAGAGGAATTTCACATGTTGCCAGGATTTTCCCCATCAAAGATTCCTTGATGGCCCAAGAGGATACTTCCAGGTACAAGGGGAATGCTTTTAAAACTATGAATTTCCCTCTAAGCACTCCTTTAGCTGCATCTCACAAATGGTGATACACTGTGTTTTTATATTGTCACCTGGTTCACAATATTTTCCAGTTTCCTTTCTGATGACTTATGTGGCCCATAGGTTATTGTGGAAATGTGGTATATGCCGTGGAGATGGCAGTGTGGCAGGCCTGGGTGATGGCTACACCTGGGTTGCTCATTTCTATACCATTCTTACCTGAATGTTTCATAATTCATCACTTTTTTAGCAGGGGAGGGAGACAGTGTCAATCCGTTACGCAGGCTGGAGTGCAGTGGCAAAAATCTCAGCTCACTGCAACCTCTACCTCCTGGGTTCAAGCGATTTCTTGCCTCAGCCTCCCAAATAGTTGAGATTACAAGCGTGCATCATGATGCCCAGCTAATTTTTGTATTTTTAGTAGAGATGGGTTCTGCCATGTTGGCCAGGCTGGTCTCAAACTCCTGACTCAGGCGATCCGCCTGCCTCGGCCTCCCATAACTCATTCTTGTTGAAAATAATTTGTTTCCTGTTATCTTATTTAAAAAAAAAAAAAAAAAGAAAGAAAAATGGGAAAATAAAGTACTGCTCACTCTAGAAATGCCTTTTGAAGGTCACCGTGTACTTGAGCTGGCTGGTTCGGATGTCATCTGAGATGGAAACCAACATTGTGGCCATGGAGAGACTCAAGGAGTATTCAGAAACTGAGGAGGAGGTAGGCGAGGGCCCCTGGCCTGACCTCTGGGTCTTCGGTGTAGCTTTATCCCAAGGACATCTCTGAGCCCTGTCCTGTGTACCCTCGGCCTCTCAGCAGGAGAGTGAGCTGGACACCCCATCAGGCAGAAGTGCATCTTACGCTTGTCCAGTCTTTTGGCAGCACTTACTTAGAGCCTGGTTTTAGGGTGAAAATAGTTGACCAGCGTTCCCCAAGATCTGGGGTATCCGCATACGAGACTGTGGGATGCTGGCCGAGCATTCAGAAGGGACTCCCATTGTGAAGAAGTTTCCCCTCTAATTCTCATTCATACCTTTGACGGTACCACAGAGAAAGTCTGAGTTTGGTGCTAGCAGGTCTTTAACACCTTCGCGATTGAGATGATCTCTTCGACAGATGGATAAATAGCAGCCTTCACACTTGGAGCCTTCAACGCCACAGCCTCTATCTTCCATCAAAAATAACCTTCTATTACTTGTTATGTATTTTGTGGTGTTTTTAAAGATGGAGTCTTGGCTGGGTGCGGTGACCCATGCCTGTAATCCCAACGCTTTGGGAGGCCGAGGTGGGTGGATCATGAGGTCAGGCGTTCAAACAAGCCTGGCTAAGATGGTGAAGCCCCTTCTCTACTAAAACTACAAAAATTAGCCTGGTGCGGTGGCGGGCGCTCTAATCCCAGCTACTCGGGAGGCTGAGGCAGGAGAATTGCTTGACCCAGGAGGCAGAGGTTGCAGTGAGCCGAGATCATGCCACTGCAGTCTAGCTTGGGTGACAGAGCAAGAGTTCATGTCAAAAAAAAAAAAAAAGAGAGATGGTGTGTCACTGTCGTCCAGGCTGGAGTGCAGTGGCACGATCTCAGCTCATCGTAACCTCCACTTTCCAGGTTCAGGTAATTCTCCCGCCTCAGCCTCCCAATTAGCTGGGATTACAGGCGCCAGCTATCATGCCTGGCTAAGTTTTATATTTTTAGTGGAGATGGGGTTTCACCAGGTCAGCCAGGCTGGTCTCGAACTCCTTACCTCAGGTGATCCACCCACCTCAGCCTCCCAAAGTGCTGGGATTACAGGTGTGAGCCACTGTGCCCGGCCTGTCTGTTTTGTATTTGTATGGGAGACTCCTGTTGTGGAAAATAATAGTACTTTTCCATTTGTGATTGTAATAAATTTTCCTCAGAAGTAAGCTGAGAAATGAGATATAAGTGAGTTGATGAAGTGTATTAAAACAAGAAAATCAGCGCCTGCTGCATGCTACACAAATGATGCAGTCGGGACCGAACCAAGGGGGAAACCCTGCAGTCATTTAACCCCCGTCTTCTTTTTATAGATGGAGAAAAAGGGAGCCTGGGGAGGGATGGTGGCATCAAGGTCCCACGTGGCGTGGTAGAACATCTGGGACCCGTGTCCCCAGGCCTTGATGTCACATGGTCCTTAATAACTGCCTTCTTGGGCCCTGAACAGCAGCACGAGTAGAAACAACAGTGATAACTGTCACAGTGATCTCCGCCCCCCCCCCCACACACAAGTAATGATAACAGGGACACACACTGCGCCTTATAGTATGTCAGGCCCAGACCTAAACGCTTAACACAGAATAGTGCAGTCGCTCTTTACCTCCCCCTATGATTGATTTTTGAGACACGGTCTCAGTCTTGCCCAGGCTGGAGTGTAGGGTGATCTCACTCACCGCCTCCCAGGCTCAAGTGATTCTCCTGCCTCTGCCTCCTGCGTGTCTGGGACCACAGGCACATGTCACCACAGCCAGCTGGTTTTTGTATTTTTAGGAGATGGGGTTTTGCCATGTTGCCCAGGCTGGTCTCGATCTCCTGAGCTCAAGTGATCCTCCTGCCTTGTCCTCCCAAAGTGCTGGGATTACAAGCGGGAGCCATTGTGCCCAGCCCAATAATTTTGATGCTGTTATTACTCCCATTTTACAGGTGAGGAAACTGAGACAGAAAAGTGAAGCTGCTTGTCCAAGATCACATGGCTGGTAAATGGCAGACCTAGGCTTTGAGCCTGTGCCTCCTCGGAGACCCTCTCCAGTGCCATGGGAGTTGTACTGCACTGCATCCTGAGGAAATGCCCCTTGGGAGAGAGACCAAGGCCTCTGGTAAGTTCTGTCCTCCGCAGAAATTCCCAGAGGTGGCCTCTGCCCACGTTAACATTCTGGGTGAACCAGGTCCCATGGTACCGGTGAGCATTGTAAGAATGGCGTGAGTGCCCCCCTGAGGAACCAAGGGTTCATTACACCGGCAGCTTCCATCTTGACATTGAATTCATTTACAGGTATTTTATTAGATTTTTATTTTTGTTTTGAGACGGAATTTTGTTTTTTCTTACGCAGGCTGAAGGCTGGAATTACAGGTACCCACCAGCCCGGGCAGCTATTTTATTCGTTGTTATAATGGCCTGATTAACGTGAATTTCACATGCCATGCAGCTCACCCACTTAAACTGTGCAGTTTGATTGAATTCAGTTTGTTTTCTTTTTTTTGAGACCGAGTCTCGCTCTGTCACCAGGCGGGAGTGCAGTGGCGCAATCTTAGCTCACTGCAATCTCCACCTCCTGGGTTCAAGCGATTCTCAGGCTCCTGAATAGTTGGGACTACAGGTGCGCGCCACCTCGCCCAGCTAATTTTTCTATTTTTAGTAGAGATGGGGTTTCACCATGTTGGCCAGGCTCATCTTGAACTCCTGACCTTGTGATCTGCCCACCTTGGCCTCTCACAGTGCTGGAATCACAGGCGTGAGCCACCACGCCTGGCACAAATTCAGTTTTTAAAAGCATTTTACTTTTGATTTACTTTTATATTTTTAGAAGGAGTGTATTTGACAATCACAAGAGAAAGTAATTGTCCTTACTGCCACTGTTCGGTCTGTATATACATGTATTTTTATATGGAGATAGAAAGTTCCACATGCTTCTCTCCGTTCCCCTCACTGTGCTGTCATAGCATCTCCCCTTCAATTATGTACATAAATTAGAGAGAGATGCTTGTTTAAAACAAAATCAATACACAGCTGGGCACGGTGGCCCACGCCTGTAATCCCATCACTTTGAGAGGCCAAGGCGAGTAGATCACTTGAGGCCAGGAGTTTGAGACCGGCCTGGCCAACATGGTGAACCCCATCTCTACTAAAAATACAAAAATTAGCCGGGTGTGGTGGTGTACACCTATAATCCCAGCTACTCGCGAGGCTGAGGTGGGCGGATCGGTGGAACCTGGAAGGCGGAAGTTACAGTGAGCTGAGATTGCATCACTGTACTCCAGCCTGGGCAACAGAGCGAGACTCCGTCTCAAAAAAAAAAAAAATTAACACAAGAACTTTATGGGGGAGAGTGAAAGTTAGTTCCTGTTCACCCCATTCCTCTTCTTCCCACAGAGAGGCCCCATTCGCATTTAGGTGTGTTTCCTCCAGAACTTTCCTGTTCTGTGGGATTCCCACATACCCCCACACATTTGTTTCCTTGTTTCTTTTAACATAAGTGGGGTCTACATGTTATTCTGTGAGGCCTCACCTTTTCTTTAACCCTGAGGCAGCTTCGCATCTGTATATAATGATAGTCACTGCCCCTAAGGGCTGCTGTGAGACTCAGATGAGATCATGGGTCTCAAGTGCTGAGCAGAGCAACTTGCATTAGCTGCATTGTAAGTGCTCAGTAATAACTCTTATTTTTTGGACGGGTGCAGTGACTCATGTCAGCACTTTTGGGAGACCGAGGCAGGTGGATCACTTGAGCTCAGGAGTTCGAGACCATCCTGGGCAACATGGTGAGACCTCGTCTCTACAAAATAAAAAATAACAGTGTGCGTGTATGTTTCCTGAGACAGACTCTCACTCTGTCACCCAGGCTGGAGTGCAGTGGCATGCTCCTGGCTCACTGCAACCTCTGCCTCTCAGGTTTTAGTGATCCTCCTGCCTCAGCCTACCAAATAGCTGGGATTACAGGCTCCCGCCACCATGCCCAGCTAATTTTTGTGTTTTTAGTAGAGACAGGGTTTCACCATATTGGTCAGGCTGGTCTTGAACCCCTTACCTCAAGTGATCTTCCTGCCTCCGCCTCCCAAACTGCTGGGGTTACAGGCATGGGCCACCGTGCCCGGCAATGCTGTTATTTTATAGCACATCCACAAAAGGGCTGAATGTCTTGCCTAAAAGGTGTCGAATGTTTCTTGTTACATGCCCTCCGCCGTGCTCCTGAGGTTGGCCATGTGCTCTCCAGCCTGGTTCCGCACCTGTGTGTGCCCTGGAGGGATGTGCACTCTCTGAGGCTAAAACCACTGAACCTGGCCCACGCCACATCCAGCTGTGGGCCTCAGGAAATGCTGAACTGGACAGCTTTTCAAAAGCATAGTTGTGTTTCCCTCTGCAAGCGACCTCCCCTCTCTGTGTCTCAGTCCCCTTGTGTGTAAACCGGGGATAACTGAAGGACCCTCCACATGGGATTGCTGTGAGGATGACGAGGCACTGTGATACAATCCCTGCTTTTATCCTTGCCTTCCTGCCGGGGCGGGCAGCCAGGGTAACTCACTTTTATTCTTGTGCCTGTCCAGAGAAGACCACTCATTTCATTGACTCTGTCCATAAATATTTATTTTTAAATTTGTTTTAATCAAACAAGTAAGTTCTATTGGTGTCTAAAAACAAAAATTCACCCAACATTGAAACATACTTCAAGATCTATGTTACTGTTTTCTTGTTTCTTTTTTTACTCACTGCAGTGTGAGGAACGAATCACAAACACTTTTGAGAAACAGAGAACATAGTGCAGATTTTAAAGAATCACATTTTTAAATCTCTGTATTGTGTTTCTCAAATACCTAGAGCCAGTCTGTGCATAAAAACATCACACTGTTGTCTGTACCCTTAAAACTCGGCATCAGCCTAAAGATACGGGTAAGATGTACTACTGCTTGCTATTTTGAAATTATTGCCTTATCCAACCTAATGATAGTTATCTAAAAAACTGTTTCTTCTATAGGAAGTCTCTGACAAGCTGTTACTCGTTTCCTTGAGGTTAAAAAAATCTGGGGGCAACATTTATATTTTATTAGAAAAAATTTTAAAAAGTTTACCTACTATGTTCATATTAAGAACAATATCTGTGGCCGGGCGCCATGGCTCACGCCTGTAATCCCAGCACTTTGGGAGGCTAAGGTGGGCGGATCATGAAGTCAGGAGTCCAAGACCAGCCTGGCCAACATGGTGAAACCCCATCTCTACTAAAAATACAAAAATTAGCTGGGTGTGGTGACAGGCATCTGTAATCCCAGCTACTCAGGAGGCTGAGGCAGGAAAATCACCTGAACCTGGGAGGCGGAGGTTGCAGTGAGCCGAGATCACGCCACTACACTCCAGCCTGGGTAACAGAGCGAGACTCTGTTTCACAAAAAAAAAGAACCATTTCGATACAAGTCAGTTGTACAATTAAGAGAAAAGTGAACATGAACATCAGATTAATTTTGGCAGACAAAAGTGAACAACTATGGTCTAGTGAGCCGCTTTCTATTACAGAGAGATGACAGCTTTACAAAGGGTTTCGCTGACCTACTGAGATGATGATGTTCCTTCCCTCAGTCTCTGTGCCTTCTACCACTGGTTTACCCTCTATATTAGCAACTGTGTCACTCTTATGTCCACCTACTATGTGCTCTGAGCCTGGGATACAGTGGTGAACAATTAGAGCCTGTCCTCACTGAGTAGATGGTGCAGTGAGGGTGGGAGACAGAATACACTCGAGTACACGAGCCCTGAGAGGGCCGGAGGCGGGCAGTGCCCAGAAGGAGAAGGCAGCGTGGGACGGGACAGGGATGCGGGCCTGAGAGCCCTCTGCATCGATCAGAGATCTGCAGGATGCGGGGGTCACGTGGGGAAACAGCAAACCCCCAGTGCTGAGGCCTGGGAGGCCACCTTGGGCAGCAGAGTGAGTGAGAGGGAGGGGAGGTTGGGGGAGTCACAGCTTTCTAGGATGGACTGGGAATTCCTTACTCTCTCCCTCTGCTGTGATCAAAGGCACCTTGGCAAATCCAGGAAACAGCTCCACCCAGCAGCTGGCTCCAGGTGGGCTGAGTGGAATTCTGGAACTACTGCCGGTGCTACGGAGACCTGGATTTTGTTCTCAGGCACATCAGTGGAGGACAAAAGGTGGGTACACATCACCCCCCATTCCCAGTCAGGCACCACCAGGTGGATGAACCTAGCTGTGGCATCTGCCCTGTCACTTACAGCTCCGCACTCCTGCTTGCATGGCTGTTGCAGGGGTTGGGAGTGGATTGTGGCAGTAAGTCGTTAGAGCGCATCCAACTTGTAGAAGTGAAAGCTTAAGTGAGAGCCCAGAGACCAAATGAGCCCACAGATGCGTTTCGGAAGATTTTTTTTTTTTTTTTTTGAGACAGGGTCTCACTCTGTCGCCCACGCCAGAGTGAAGTAGTGTGATCTCAGCCCACTGCAACCACAGCTTCCCAAGCGGGGGGTACTACAAGTGGTTGGGACTACAGGCGTGTGCCACTATGCCCGGCTTATTTTTATATTTTTCGTAGAGATGGGATCTTGGTATGTTGCCCAGGCTGGTCTGGAACTCTTGAGTTCAAGCGATCTGCCCACCTCAGACGCCCAAAGTGCTGGGATTATAGGAGTCGGCCACCACGCCTGGCCCCTGGACGTTTTTTTTTTTTTCGGCGGTGGGGGGGTGGTTTCTGAGACAGAGTCACTCGGTTGCCCAGGCCGGAATACAGTGGCATCATCTCGGCTCACTGCAACCTCCATCCCCCGGGTTCAAGTGATTCTCCTGCTTCAGTCTCCTGAGTATTTGGGACTACAGGTACATGCCACCACGCTTGGCTGATTTTTGTATTTTTAGTAGAGACAGGGTTTCTCACCATGTTGGCCAGCCTGGTTTCAAACTCCTGACTGAGGTGATCCACCTGCCTTGGCCTCCTGAAGTGCTGGGATTATAGGCATGAGCCACTGCGCCTGGCCCTTGCTAAGTCTTCATGGCTTATGTTATGTCATGAGAATTTTTGCATGCATGCTGCTCTGTGACACCCCTGTAAGAGGGTGGAGGAAGCTCATCCTCCAAAGCCCAGGGAGAATTGGAGATGAGGAATATCATTATTGGCCATTAACTGGGGAACCTAGTTACTTCAAAGGAGGACGTGTGGAGACCAGGTCATGGCAAAGGGCACGGAAGATCTGCTTGAATCTTTCAGGTATTTCAACAGCTTATGAAGGGAAACTCGCCATCAGAGGTGTGAAAAACAGTGTGGAGAAATAAGGAAATACCTAATTATTAGTAAATAGTAACCGAGTCGAAACAAATAGGGCTTTGTTGGAAATTCCTTCTGCCTCTTGTGTGTCTTTTTTGAGGTCTCTAGCAACCTATAAAAAGCTGAGGAATTCCTTTTGGGAGCCTGGCAAAGGGAAGAGTGTCCTTCTTGACCCTTGGCCAAAACACCCTTAAAGGAGTGTCTCTGGAGAGTGGGTGAGGGAGGGGGTGTGGAGTTGCGTTGGCGAGATGACCGATGCCTGAGGTAGGGCAGAGATAAGGGCACTGTGGCACAGGGCCAAGTCTAGATGCCAGCATTCCCACCACACCTGGTCCCTTCTATCCTGCAGGTTGGCATCATGGGGCGGACGGGAGCAGGGAAGTTGTCCCTGACCCTGGGCTTCTTTCAATCAACGAGTCTGCTGGCGGAGCGATCATCATCGATGACATCAACATTGCCAAGATCACCTCATCCCCCAGGTGGGGTCTGGGTGCCACTCAGGGGGTGAGCCAGGGGTGGCATGCTCTATGATTGTGTTTAGTTTTGGGACAAATGTACTTGTGGCCCTACTTCATTTTTTTTTTCTTCCTGAAACGCGGTCTTTTTTTTCTGAAGTCTGACCTCCATGCAATCTCGGCTCACTGCAATCTCCGCCTCCCAGGCTCAAACGATTCTCCCAACCCAGCCTCCTGAGTAGCTGGGACTACAGGCACATGCCACCACACCCAGTTAATTTGTTTATTTTTTGTGGAGATGGGTTTCACCATGTTATCCAGGCTGCTCTTCAACTCCTGGGCTCAAACGATCTGCCCACCTTGACCTCCCAAAGTGCTGGGATTACAAGCATGAGCCACCGCACCTGGCCTTCATTATTTTTATTGATTAGGCTATGCTGCAGCTTCCCTGAATTTCCTCTTAGCACATGATTAACAATGTGGAAAATCACTGAGTATCACTCCCGACTTCTGTCCCTGCAAGTGGTAGTTTTCTGAGCATCCAGAAAAATCCAAAAGGATACTGTCTTCTCTCTCTTGTCAGAGTCAGACTGAGAATCTCTAACCCTTCTAAGAACTAGACAAGAAATAAGAATGTTTTCTTTTGAATTTTAGATCACAGGGCGCACGTGCAGGCTTGTTACATGGGTATATTGTGTAATGATGACCCTTGGGCTTCTATGGATCTCATCACCCAAATATTGAACAGAGTACCCGAGAGAGAGTCTCTCAGCCATTACCCTCCCCCATCTCTCCTTACTTTTGGAGGCTCCCGTTCTGTTGTTCCCATCTTTATATCCATGAATACCCAGAGTTCAGCTACCGCTTAAAAGTGAGAACATGCAGTATTTGGTAAG
>NW_022437672.1:13672-29992 GCF_009761245.1 Sapajus apella
AGTTGAGAGAGTCTCGCTGTGTCTCGCAGGATGGAGTGAAGTGGTGCGATCTTGGCTCACTGCAATCTCTGCCTCCTGGGTTCAAGTGATTCTTCTGCCTCGGCCTCCCAAGTAGCTGGGTTAACAGGTGCACGCCACCATGCCTGGCTAGTTTTGTATTTGTAGTAGAGACGGGGTTTCACCATATTACACAGGCTGGTTCTCAAATTGCTGACCTCAAGTGATCTGCCTGCCTCAGCCTCCTACACACAGTGCTGGGATTACCGGGGTAAGCCAACATGCCTGGCCAAAATAAGGATTTTCTAGATCAATCCCTGCAGATGGATTCCTTAATATGTTGCCTTCTAGTGTTATCTTCCCTAAAGTTTCTTAGAAGATTCTCTTTTGGAGGTGGAGGACAGAAATCCACAGGACTTTACCATTAGGATTTACCTCTCACTTCTGGAAGGTTCTCAACCCACGTGCATATTGAAGGCTCAAGGAAGTTGTATGGAAAGGAAATCTGTCTTATTCTGCCACGCTCAGATTTTCCAGACTTTTTTTCCATTATTAAGGAATTTATTTTAGGGGGGGGACAGTCTTGCTCTATCACCCAGAGTGGAGTGCAGTGGCCTGATCTTGGCTCACTGCAACCTCCGCCTCCTGGGTTCAAGTGATTCTCCTGCTTCAGCCTCTGGAGTAGCTGGGACTAGAGGTGTATGCCACCACGCCCGGCTAATTTTTGTATTTTTAGTAGAGACCGGGTTTCCCCATGTTGGCCAGGCTGGTCTTTAACTCCTGACCTCAAGTGAAGTGCCCACCTCGGCCCCTCAAAGTGCTGGGATTACAGGCTTAAGCCACTGCACCCGGCCTTTTTCTCCATTATTAACATCACCAGAAACAGTGATTCCAAGGGCTCTGAAACCCCACCTTCACCAGTCCTGCCCAGAAGTCCTTATGTCTCACCCCTTCTCCGTCTATGTCAGCGTGACGTAGGCATCACATGCCACCACTCTCTTCTGACAGGACCTTGTTTTTTGGGTTCCTTCTGCATGAAGCTGGACCCATTCAGCCAGTACTCAGATGAAGTCTGGACGTCCCTGGAGCTGGCTCACCTGAAGGACTGCGTGTCAACCCTTCCCGATAGGCTGGACCACGAGTGCGCAGAAGGTGGACAGAACCTCAGGTAGGCGGGGGTAGACTGAGGAACACCAGGTAAGGTCTGCTAGGCGCCATCCCAGTAGGGGTGTTTGAATATTCTGTCCAGATCTGTGTCAGACCTGGATTTGAGTCCCAGTTGTGCTGCAGATGTCCCATTTGTCCCTTCAGCTTTTGGAGCCTCAGTTTCTCTATCTGTATAATGGGTCTTAATCCAGGCTCTTTGTACCATGAGGTATAATAACCAGGATGGACAATGCATTTCCTTTTATACACACCAGCTCCATTCAGTTGACAGTGGCCATCAGTTGTTAAGCTATAGAAAGGCTCCTGTACCGGTTGGTCACTAGCACTGCTCCGAGCCCAACGTCCCCAGCTGTCTTGGTCCTTCTCCCAGGATACTGGAGATCTGTCCATGACCCCGCAACTAAAGCATTAATGCCTGGCACAGCAGGGGAACCTCTGGGGTCCCATTCTGGTGTTGTCAGTGCCTGGTTCTGGTTTGGTTATCCGTCTCCATGACAACCAACCACAGAGTCTCAGTCACATTCAACCGTAAAGCAGTGATCTCTGCTCCCTGGCAAGGGCAGTCGGGCAGTTGTCTGGGCTCACATCATGTCTCGGGATCAGCTGGCTGTCGGCTCATCTACTTGGCCTCAGGTGGCGCAAGAAGGGTACGTGTGCATTCCTCATTCTCCAGCAGACCAGCTTGGGCATGTTGTCATGGCGATCACAGGGGCACAAGAGCACACAAACTCCCATGTGCATCTCGCAGTAGTCTTCCGGCTGGCCTTATGTTTGCTGGCGTCCCACTGGCCAAACAAAACAAGGTACACGTCTGAGTGCAGAGGCAACTGTCATGGCCCCACAGTTGGATAGGGATGCATGAATATGAGACCTTTTTATGTTTTTGAGGCAGGGTCTGACTCTGTCACCCAGGCCGGAGTGCAGTGGCGCAATCTCAGCTGTAACCTCCACCCCCAGGCTCAAGCAATTGTCCTGCCTCTGCCTCCCAAGTAGCTAGGATGTCATGTGCCCATCACCATGCCCAGCTAATTTTTGCATTTTTAATAGAGCCGGAGCATCAACACATTGGCCAGGCTGGTCTTGAACTCCTGGCCTCAAGTGATCCACCCGCCTTGGCCTCCCAGAGTGCGGGGTTATAGGTGTGAGCCACTGTGCCTGGCTTTTTTTTTGAGAGACAGGGTCTCATTCTGTTGCCTAGGCTGGAGTACAGTGGCTCGAGCTCAGCCTTGAACTCATGGACTTGAGCAATCCTCCTGCCTCAGCCTCTGAAGTAACAGACTACAGAAGTGTGCCACCACATCCAGCTAATTTTTTTATTTTTGTTTTTTTTTGGAGAGAGAGAGGTCTTGCTTTGTTGCCCAGGCTGGTCTCCAACTCCTGGCTGCAAGCAATCCTCCCACCTTGGCCACCCACAGTGCTGGGTTTGTAGGTGTGAGCCAGTTTTGAGAATGATTATGAACCTGCATCTTGCTGAGTAGGAGATGTGTTCAGATTGATCAGTGATGTCTGCTGCAGGCACAGATGTTGGGAGTGGACGGGCTCTCCTAGTCAAGGAACACAGAGTGTCTCGTCTCACTTCTCCCAGCCTGCGCCTAGGTTCAGGGTCGGGGTGGTTTGACCCAACACTGTCTCCTGGTCTTTTAGGCAGCGCCAGCTTGTGTGCCTGGCTCGGGCCCTGCTGAGCAAGATGAATATCCTTGTGTTGGATGAGGCCACGGCAGCCGTGGACCTGGAAATGGGCGACCTCATTCAGTCCACCATCCAGACGCAGTTCAAAGGCTGCACTGTCTTCACCGTTGCCCACCGGCTCATCATCATCATGGACTACACAAGGTGATGTCCCTGGCACGATGGCACTTTGGGAGTTTGCCTTACTCACTGGCTTATTAAGTCATTCATTCAACACTGTCCCTATTCCCAGTGACAGACCCAGTGGGTGGATCGTCTCTTCATCCTGGATGATACCAGATATTTCTTTTTTGTTTTGTTTTTTGTTTCTGGAGACGGAGTCTTGCTCCATCACCTAGGCTGGACTGCAGTGGTGCAGTCTTGGCTCACTGCAACCTCCACCTCCTGGGTTCAAACAATTCTCCTGCCTCAGCCTCCTGAATAGCTGAGAGTACAGGCATGCACTACCATGCCCAACTGATTTTTGTACTTTTAGACGTGGGGTTTCACCATGTTGGTCAGGCTGGTCTTAAACTGCTGAGATTACAGGTGTGAGCCATGATGCCAGGCCCTAGCCAGGGTTTTTACCTATGGTGTTTTTCTTCTATTCTGGTTTCCTGTGGGAAGGGGCTGGGGTACTGTCAATCATGGGACCTGATCAGAGAGGTGGTCACATGACACAGCCTAGCCTATCAGAGTCTACTCTTCATTCAGTTAATGTGACGAGTTCAGAGATGCATACAACATCCACAAAGGGCCAATCAGAACCTTCTCTGGGATTAATATGGGACTAATGAGCTGGAGAAACATTTTACGTGTTGAATTGCTAAGGTGAGATGGTGTGATGGCTAGTGGCCATCTGACCTGCCCTGGAAAAAAGAGCACGTGCAAAATGCGACCAAACAGAGGTAAGCCAGTGGCTCCTAAACATTTGTGTGCATCAGAATTACTTGGAGGGTTGAAACCTAGATTCATGGGCTGACTCACAAAGTGAGTTAGGCCTGGGCTGGGGCCTAAGAGTGTACATTGCTAACTAGTCCCCAGGTGAGACTGCTGCTGATCCTGGGGCCACACTTTGAGAAGCTGCCTGTGTCTGCTGCCCACCCACTGCAGGGTTGTCTGCCCACAGGCTCAGCCAATAGCCCTGGCATAAGTAGGCGGCTTGTTGGCAGAATAAGAGGAAGAGCGCGTAGAGGCAGAGGGTGGGTTTCCATGGGCCACAGGTAGGCAAGGTACACTGCAGCCTTCACCTGTAGCACACAGGAGGGAGAGGGAGGCAGAGAGAGCCCCTGGAGGGAGGGATGAGTTAAGGCCAGGCAAGGCTCTCAGAAAACATGCCAATGGGCAGAGGGAACCACCACAAAGACCCCACAGGTTCTTCCTCTGTTCCTCCCAACAGGAGCTCCATCTCCCCCACAGGCCCTGGATAGCCTGAGAATCCCCATCTCCTATACAATCCCCAATGAGTTAGTATTCATATATATATTTTTTTTTCTTTTTTGAGACAAGAGTCTCAGTCTGTCACCCAGGCTAGACTGCAGTGGTGTGATATCTCAGCTCACTGCAACCTCCACCTCCCGGGTTCAAGTGATTCTCCTGCCTCAGCCTCCCAAATAGCTGGGACTGCAGGCACATGCGATCACACCTGGCTACTTAAATTGTATTTTTAGTAGAATCAGGGTTTTACCGTGTTAGCCAGGATGGTCTTGATCTCCTGACCACATGATCCACCGTGCCCAGCATTACTTACTTATTTTAGGACAGGGTCTTTCTTCATTGCTCATGTCACCCAGGCTGGAGTACACTGGCACAATCATGGCTCACTGCAGCCTTGAACTCCTAGGCTCAAGTAATCTCCCACCTCAGCCTCGCAAACAGCTGGACTATGGGTTTGTACCACCATGCCTTGTTAATTTTCCTATTTTTAAAGAACTAGAGTCTCGATATGTTGCAGAGGCTGATCTCAAAGTCCTGGCCTCCAGTGATCCTCCCTCCTCGGTCTCCCAAAGTGCTTGGATTACAGGTGTGCGCCACCACACCCATCCAGAAGGGCTTTCTTGAACACCCACCATGGGTCAGCCATGCTCATAATAACCTCCATTTCACAGATAAGGAAGCTGAGGCACAGAGAGGTTCAGGCACTGGTTTAGGGTCCTGCTGCTACAAATCTGAAGTTCCATGCACAATTGCGGCCAGACAGGATTGTTGAAAACATCCATCTAATCCTATCTTGTCACTCACCTGTCCATGGCTCTCTCTTCCTCTTAGAAGAAATTCCAGCCAGGCAGGTGACTCAACACCTATAATCCCAGCACTTTGGGAGGCCGAGGCAGGCGGATCACCTAACGTCAGGAGTTTGAGGCCACCCTAGACCAACATGGTGAAACCCCATCTCTACTAAAAATACAAACGTCAGCCAGGCGTGGTGGCAGGTCCCTGTAATCCCAGCTACTTGGGAGGCTGAGACAGGAGAATTGCTTGAATCCAGGAGACAGAGACTGCAGTGAGCTGAGATTGCTCCACTGCACCGCACCCTGGGTGACAAGAGTAAAACTCCATCTCAAAACAAAAAAACTGAAATTCCAATATTCTTATCTCGTCCCCACTTACTGCCTGCCAGCTTCATGGGACCCCTTTCTCTGGCACCCTAAAGCACTTACCGCTTTGGAGCCATTGTGTCTGCTGCTTCCTCTCCCTGGAGTACTCTTGCTCTTTGTATGATTAGTTCCTTCACACGTTCTTTGGGGAAGCTCACATGTATCTTTTCAGAGCATCCTATCCACACCACCCATGACCTTCAGTTGGTCTCCATTTCATATTTTCCTTAAGAGGCAGGGTCTCACTCTGTCACCCAGGCTGGATTGAAGTGGCATGATCATACTTCACTGTACCCTTGAACTCCTGGCCTCAAGCAATCCTCCCACCACAGCCTCCCAAAGTTGGGATTACAGCCGTAAGCCACTGCGCCTGATCATTCTTCTTATTTTTTTTTTTTGAGATGGAGTCTTGCACTATCACGCAGGCTGAAGTGCAATGGCACAATGTTGGCTCACTGCAACCTTCACCTCCTGTGTTAAAACGATTCTCCCACCTCAGCCTCCTGAGTAGCTGGGATTACAGGCGCCCACCAACATGCCCAGCTAATTTTTTTGTATTTTTAGTAGAGATGGGGTTTCACTATGTTGGCTAGGTTGGTCTCAAAATGCCGACTTTGTGATCCACCCGCCTCGGCCTCCCAAAGGGCTGGGATGACAGGTGTGAGCTGCTGTACCTGGCCCATTATTTTCTTTGTAGCACTTACTGTTATCAGATATGGCTTGCTTATTAGCCTAATCATTTTCTCTCCATCTATCCTCACTAGTATCCATCCAATCTTCCACCAGACTTAGCCTGGCACATAGTGGGCATTGTGTATGTGTTTGCTGGATGAATGAGGGGGTGGGTGGGTGAATAAATGAGTTGGTAGCTAGGTAGGTCGGTATGTGGATGAGTAAGTGAATGGATGGAGAGATGAATGAATGAATGAACGAACGGCTAAACAGATGCATAGGTGAGGGAATGGTTGGTATGTATTGTTAGCTGGGTTACATGGATGGGTTGGATAAAGGAGAAGGTCGGTGAACGGATGGGATGGATGGGTGGGTGTGTGGATGATGGGATGAATAAGTAGGTGGGTGGAGGTACGTAGCAGGATAGAAGAGGAAAAACAGGACAAGCTTCACACTTAGACTGGCCTAGATTTGAGGACACAGACAAGTCTTTTAACTTGGCTGCAAGTGAGCTGTGATTACATCACTGCAGTCCAGGGTGGGTAAGTGACTGAGCCACTGTCTCAAAAATAAATTTTAAAAGATTTCTTATGTATGTCTAAAATAGAGCTATCATATCTATTTTTTAGAGTGATTGTGAGGATTAAGAAAATGAAGGTCTAGAATTCTACTGGCACATAGTAGGTGTTCAAGAAAGGTGAGTATCACCACTGTCAACTGCTACATCTGGTGGGAGGACTTGGGCCCCTGGGGGGGGGGAGCAGTGGGCCAGTCTGGTGCTTACCCTGCTGTTGCACACTGTCCCTTCCTGTTGGCCATGCTGTCCTGTCAGGGTCATCTAGTGGAACCCCTCTCTGGGCTAATGAAGCAGTATAGTCCTTCTCAAGGATTGACTTGATGGACCTGTTGTTGAGAGGAAATAAAGATGAAGTCAGTGTCTCTCCCAGTAGTGGGGTGTATGCACCCAACCCTCAGGCCCACATACATACACTGAGCTCAGGGTATACTCTCCATTCATTCATTCATCATTCATTCATCCATCCAACACAATACTGACCTGATATCACACTTCCCTTCTCCCTGTGTGGCACGCAGCTAAATGCCATCAATTACCTCAGAGTCAAGCAAGCCCCTTCTTCTGATGCCATTTCACAGGATGAACTTAGTTTGCCTGTCATTGGAACTCTGTTCTCAGAATTTTCTTTTTTTCTTTTTTGAGACAGGGTCATGCTATATTGCCCAGGTTGGTCTCAAACTCCTGAGCTCAAGCGATCCGCCCACCTCAGCCTCCCGAAGTGCTGGGATTACAGGCATAAGCTGCTACACCCATCCTGTTCTCAGAATTTTCATTTTGGCTTAAGCTTTGGTGCAATTGGTTTGCCCCTACTGTTTACCATCAGATTTGTCAGTCCAACTGACAGAACATAAATTATGCACAATTCAGATGTTGAAGACTTTTTGAATGTCTTGTCTGTGGATGGGTGAGCCGACTTAGCCTGTGTACCTCAGTGTCCTCAGCTGTCAAGATGGGGTACTATCTATCCATCCATCCATTTATCTACGTATCTGTATATCTATATATACTGGTCTACCTACCTGTTATTAAGTTCAGCCTAAAGCTGCCTCCTTACATATTTTAGGTTTGGCCTAAACGTTTTCCCATACATAGTGAACTGTAAATTAACTGGACTCCTACACAGACTGGAACCTACTCATGTGTCAATCACTGAATTTCAGCCAATAGAAGGCAGCCAACTGTTTAAACCATGTTCAAATAAAGCAAATGCTGAGCTGCAACCAGTCTGTCTGTTTCTGACCTCACTTCTGTCCTTCACCTTCCTTTTTTTGTCCATGTTCTGGTTCAGTGGCTGCATGATGTGAGGATCATTCTTTACTCAATTAACCTCTGTCAGCCAGGTGCCTTGACTCATGCCTGTAATCCCAGCCCTTTGGGAGGCCGAGGCAGGCAGATCCCGAGGTCAGGAGTTCAAGACCAGCCTGGCCAAGATGGCAAAACCCTGTCTCTACTCAAAATACAAAAATTAGCTGGGCCTGGTTGCACGCCTATAGTCCCAGCTACTTGGAAGGCTAAGGCATGAGAATCTCTTGAACCCAGAAGGCAGAGGTTGCAGTGAGCTGATATCGTGCCACTGCGCTCCAGCCTAAGGGACAGAGAGAGATTCTGTCTCAGAAACAAAACACAGTGAAACAGCTTTAGACACATTATGTTTGACAGACGTTATTATTATTTTTGAGATGCAGTATTGCTCTGTCGCCCAGGCCAGAGTGCAGTGGCACAATCTCTTCTCACTGCAACCTCCACCTCGCGGGTTCAAGCAATTCTTGTGCCTCAGCCTCCGGAGTGGCTGGGGCTACAGGCGTGCACCACTGGGCCTGGATAATTGTTGTATTTTTAGTAGAGACAGTGTTTGGCCATGTTGGCCAGGCTGGTCTCGAACTCCTGACCTCAGGTGATCCACCTGCCTCTGCCTCCCACAGTGCTGGTATTACAGGCCTGAGCCACCACACCCAGCCCTAATGTATCTAAAGGTTTTCTCTAAACACGACTACTTATCCATCTGATCTTACTTTGGATTCTTGTGCGCCAAGCACACGGTGGGATTGGTCAGTGTGTGAGAAGTGTCCTCAGGGTCACTAGCTGGGATGGCGGTCAGCCCCAGTGATCCCCAGGGACTGAGGCCCCTCAGGATCCTTGCTACCCCGCACCCCTGTATAGAAGGCACTTAAGCTCGAAGCACCTGGTACCAGTGGCCTGTGGTTTTGCTCCCTAATATCCCGCTCATGAAGAGGGGAGAGTAGCAAGCAGCAGGTCCCTCTGCTTCAGACAGTGAGCTCAGCTGTGTCCCGGCTGGAGGGAGCTGAGCAAAATGGGGACCGCAGGCCTCCTCCTGGCCTCCTGTCCATGTGTTCTGGCCAACAGCAAGTGATGCTGTGTGTACAGACCCAAGCCCTGTGCATAACCCACCTGCCAAAGCATAAATGACCGGGCCTGGCACGGTGGTTAACAGCTCAAGGGAGGCTCTTTCTTTGGAACCAGCCCTGCCCTGCTGCAGCACTGCAACAACTCCAGCAAGCTGGCTCGGCCCCCTTGAAGACATCCATCACGCTGGAAGGCATTTGTTCATCCCATGAACTGGCCCTATGGGGACCTAATCATCTTGGCCAACTGGACCAATTTTGGTGAATTATCCCTCAGCAGGGCACCATGGGGGGACTTTAGCAGGTGCTCCATCCATAATGGTGCTGATTGTCCCCAACTGCCTGAGACACAGGTGGTCCCTTCAGCCACATCAGCTTCAGCCTGTGCCTTTCTGAGTGTGGCACCATGGTGGACTCACCTCTCAGGTCTAAGCTCGGCCTCCTGCCTGCAGAGGAGCCTCTAGGGTCCTTGGTGCTGGTCCCAGGTTCTGTTTCTGCAAGGTCGAGAGAGTCGTGTCACACAACATGGGCCAGGTACTTTGACACCCACTGACCACGTGGCCTTAACTGCTCTGACCATCCATTTTCCCTGTTCTGGCTCCTGCCACCTCTCCAGCAACCTCAACACCCCACTCTGAGTTCTTCCAGGAACATCATTCAGGCATTCACTCACTCATTCAGTTTTTCTATAAGTGAACTGAGCACCTGCTGTGAACTTGAGGTTGGAAAAACAGCAGTGAACACTGTATAAAGTCATCTGTTTCTCCTGACAGCCTTGCTCAAGCAGTTCCTTGTGTCTGGAATGCTCTTTTCTGGCTAACTCCCACCTACCCTCAGGTACCATCTCTCCCAGGAAGGACACCTCCCCATCACTGTCCCCCAGGTGTGGCCAGTAACTGAAGGCAGAGCTGTAGAAGTTTAACCACAGACCTGTAAGCAAGAAATAACTGCTAGCATTGGCTGCTGGGGGTGGGGGGGGCGCTGTTTGTTACACGGCATCATTGCAGGAAAAGCTGACCAATACAAACAGGCAAATTCTAGCTTCAAGCTTCAGGGCTGGGACATTGTGAATCAACACTTAGGGTTTTTAGCCAGGGTGGGCCAATCCTAAGCAGATGTCCTCAGAAGAGACAAAGTCTGAGCTTGAGGGAGACCTGGGTGAGTCCTTGCTCTGTCATGCAGGGATAGTAAAAAGCCTAGTGATTAAAAAACACATTCTCTGGAATCAAGTTGCTTGGGTGCAAATCCCAGTGCTGCCACTTATAAGCCATGTAACCTGGGACTAGTTCCTTAACTTTTGGGCCTCAGTTTCCTCATCTGTGAAATGGAAATGATTCTAGTCCCAGCCTCACAGGGGCATCATGTTGATTCAGTGAGCTAATACATGTGAAGTGCTGCGAGTTGCTACTTTTCACTGTGGGTGAGCTTGGCTTGGCAACTCTACTTCCAGAACCTTGTCATGTATCCAGCGGACTTTGTGTTCTTTGGATTATTAGAAACTCTAGCTGGCGTGCTGTAGCTTTCTAGGCATCAAAACCTTCTTGTGCTGTCTCCATAGCAACTGCAAGCATAGACTCTGGAGTTGGACACACTCAGGTTCTAATCTGAAGACCTTGGGCAACTGATTTAACGTTCTTTGCTCATCTGTAAAATGACAGCAGCAACTTCACACGCCTCTGAGGGCACTCTGAGAATCAAATGAAATAGTGTATTTTTTACAGAAGCACTTAGCACAGCCCCTGGCTAGTAGATGGTGTTACTGGCTCTTCTTGGAGAGAGGGGACCTACTGGAGAGCTGTCTGCTTCTGGGCATGGGCCTGCAGGGAGGGTGTGACCAGGGCACTCCACTCTTGCCATTAGGACCCTTTGAGCCCTTTTCCCCAAAGGTGGCAAGAGCCAGGCACGGAGAATCAGCAAAGCCCACCTAGTACCTCCTTCTCCTCTGTCTCCTGGCTGTCTGGCTTGATCCAGAAGACTCATGAGGGCCCCCTTCTTGTGCAGAAGCTCCTGGTAGGAACCCATCTCTACAATGGCCCCATCTCCCAGTACCACGATTGCATCAGCCTGGGGCAGGATGTGGAATGCGTGGGTCATGAGAATCCTATCTGGGCAGGGAAAGGTTAGAAGTTAACACACATGTAGCCACGTTCCATGGCTCATGCCTGTAATCCCAACACTTTGGGAGGCCAAGGCAGGTGGATCACTTGAGGTCAGAAGTTCAAGACCAGCCAGGTCGACATGGCTAAGCCCTGTCTCTACTAAAAATACTAAAATGAGCTAGGTATGGTGGTACACACCTGTAGTCACAGCTACTTGAGAAACTGAGGCATAAGAATCACTTGAAACTGGGAGGCAGAGGTTGCAGTGAGCTGAAATTGCACCACTGCATTCCATCCTAGGTGATACAGCAAGACTCTGTCAAAAGGAAGGAAGGAAGGAAGGAGAGAAAGAGGGAGGGAGGGGAAGGAAAAGAGGAAGGAAGGGAAGGGAAAGAGGAAGGAAGGGGAAAGAAAGTAAGAAAAGTTACACACACGTGCTTGGCTAGCCTCCTGGAGCAGCAGGTTGGGGTGGGAGTATTGTCCCTGGACAGTGGGGAGAGCTTCCCTTCTTGTGCTCCTGCCATCTTTCTTGAAAATAGCATTTCCAAATAGAGAAACAGAGGGGACTGCTTCAGCCTGTCTCAAGAAGACAAGGAGTCCACCTGACCTGGGCCAATCATCTGAGGCACAGCTGTAGTAGTTAAACCACAGATGCATAAGCAAGAAACAGCTGCTGTTGTAAGCTGATGGAATCTGAGGGGTTGTTTGTTATGTAGCATCATCACAGCAAAAACTGACCAATACAAAGAGGAAAACTGGACTCAAGTGGAAGGGGGCGGTGAGAGAAACCTGGGTTAGGACTGGATGCTAAGGGCAGCCTCTGCCTTTGCCCTGTGCCCTCTGACATGTTCCCAAACTTACCGTTCCCCTGGAGTAGCCCGCCAGGCCTGATGACCTGGTTGAAGATGTGCTGGCCGACCTGGGCGTCCAGAGCCACCAGAGGGTCATCCAGCAGGTACACAGCTGCCTTTCTGTACATAGCCCAGGCGAGGCTCCGCTGCTGCTTCTCGCCCCTGAGAGATTCATGCCCTGTGGCCACAAAAGGAACAGTGTCCTATGTCTGCATCTACAGGGTGAAACTGGGGAGCCCAGGCAGAAGCAGGGTGGGCCACATCTGCCCATCAGGGTGAGGTATAGCTCCCCATGCCTGTCCCCGGGGACATGCTCAACTTCAGAGGCACTCACTGCCAAGCCAGCACCCCCTCCATCCTCCCCTTCCCAGCACGCTTCCTGGAGGAGTTACCTGCGCTTCCCAAGCTACTCTGTCTCCTACTCACTCTCTGTATCCATTTGAGTCCAACTTCTGTTCCCTTTCTCCACTGAGACCACCTTTAACGAGGACATCATTCATTTCCCTAATTCTGTGATCCAATGGTAACTTTTCAGTCCTACTTTTAAAAAAATTTTGAATTGTAATTGATTTATTTTAGTTTTTATTGGTATGTAATAGTTGTACCCATCTGAGGGGCACAGGTGATAGATAGTTCGAGACCTGTAGAGCAGTGGTCCCCAACCTCTTTGGCACCAGGGATCGCTTTTGTAGAAGACAACTTTTCCATGGACCTGGGGGCAGGGGGGGTGGTTTCAGAATGATTCAAGCACATTACATTTACTGTGCACTTTACTTATTTATTGAGATGGAGTTTTGCTCTTGTCACCTAGCTGCAGTGGAATGGCATGATCGTGGCTCACTGCAACCTCTGCCTGCTGGGTTCAAGCAATTCTCCTGCCTCAACCTCCCAAGTAGCTGGGATTACAGGTGCCTGCCACCATACCTGGTTGATTTTTTGTATTTTTAGTAGAGATGGGGTTTTATCATGCTGGCCAGGCTGGTCTCAAACTCTTGACCTCAGGTTATCCACCTGCCTCACCCACCCAAAGTGCTGGGATGACAGGCATGAGCCATTGTGCCTGGCCTGCTTCTATTATTATTACATTGTAAAATATAATGAAATACTTACGCAACTCACCATAATGCAGAATCAGTGAGAGCCTGAGCTGGTTTTGCTGAAACTAGATGGTCCCTCTGGGGGCGATGGGAGACTGTGATAGACCATCAGGTATTAGATTTTCATAAGAAGCATGCAGCTGCAGGTCGTGGTGGTTCATGCCTTCAATCCTAGCACTTTGGGAGGCAAAAGCAGGTGGATCATGAGGTCAGGAGTTTGAGACCAGCCTGGCCAACATAGTGAAACTCCGTCTCTACTAAAAAAATACAAAAATTAGCTGTGCGTGGTGGTATGTGCCTGTAATCCCAGCTACTCAGGAGGCTGAGGCAGGAGAATCGCTTGAACCTAAAAAACGGAGGTTGTGGTGAGCCAAGAACGCACCACTGTTCTCCAGCCTGGCAACAGAGCGAGACTGCATCTCAAAACAAAACAAAACAAAACAAAAACAAAAACAAAAAAAAAAAAAAAAAAAAAAGCAGCAGCATGCAGCCTAGATCCCCCGCATGTGCTGTTTATGGCAGGGTTTGCCCTCCCATGAGAATCTAATGCTGCCACTGACCTAGAGGTGGAGCTTAAGTGGTGATGTGAACAATAAGGAGTGGCTGTAAACACAGGTGAAGCCTCACACGCCTGCCCGCTGCTCACCTGCTGTGTTGCCTGTCCAGTTCCTAACAGGCCTCAGAGTGGTACTGATTCGCAGCCAGGGGGTGTGGGGACCCCTGATGTAGACAGTATGTAATGATCATTACAGGGTAACTGAGATAGTCATCAGCCCAAATATTTATTTTCTGTATTGGGAACACGACAATCCTTCTCTTCTAGCTATCCTGAAATTTACAAATAAATTCTCATTCACTATGATTTCCCTGGTGTACTATTGATTACTATCACTTATTCCTTCTATGTAGACTGCCTTGTCTTTCATACATTCTTTTTTAAAATTATTTTTATTTATTTTTGAGACACTGTCTTGCTCTTTCATCCAGGCTGGAGGGCAGTGGTATGATCTCGACTCAGTCCAACCTCCACCTCCCGGGTTCAATCGATTCTCCTGCCTCAGCCTCCTGGGTAGCTGGGATTACAGGTGCGTCACGGCCTGACTAATTTTTGTATTTTTAGTAGAGATGGAGTTTCACCATGTTGGCAAGGCTGGTTTCGAACTCCTGACTTCAAGCAATCTGCCGCCTGGGCCCCCCCCAAGTGCTGGGACTACAGGCACGAGCCACCGCACGCAGCCTTCATTCACTCTTACATTAGTTCATTCCACTAATAACTACTGCCTGGTTATCATATCCCCGGCAGGATTCTAGGCTTTGGGGAAACAGCAATGAACGAAACAAAGTTTCTGCTCTCTGAATGGATCAGTCACTCTAATGAGGGGGAGAGAGGCGATCCATAAACCAGTAACACAGACAGCACATCAGGTGGAAATAAATACTAAAGCAGGTGCAGTGGCTCATGCCTGTAATCGCAGCACTTTGGGAGGCCGAGGTGAGTGGATCACTTGAGGTTAGAAGTTCAAGATCAGCCTGGCCAACATGGTGAAACCCTGCTTTTACTAAAAGTAAAATAAAAAAAGCAGCCAGGCGTGGTGGCACCTGCCTGTAATCCTAGCTACTGAGGAGGCTGAGGTGGGAGGATTGAACTTGGGAGGTGGAGGATGCAGGGAGCCAAGATTGCGTAACGTGCACTCCAGCCTGGGCAACCGAGCAAGACTCCATCTCAAAAAAAGAAAAGAAAGTAGAGAAACAACCCACAGAAAGAAAATATCTAACGTTACATATCTAACACCAGTCTGTTAACCACAATGTATAATTTGTGTGACTCAACAAAAACAACCAAATTACAGAATGGAGAAACAGTTAAACACACGCTCCTTCAATAAGACGTGCAAATGGAAAGCACATGAAAAGATGATCAATACCGTTATCATTATGGCCATCTCAACTGAAACCACAGTGACATACTCCTTCACACACACTAGGAAGGCTATGATCCAAGAAGTGTAAGATGACGTGTTGGCAAGGTCGGAGAGAAATCACAACCCTTAAATACTCTGTGTGGAATATAAGCTGGTGCAGCCTACTTTTAACACAGTTTGGTATTTCCTCAAAAAGCTAAAAATAGGCCAGCACAATAGCTAATGCCTGTAATCCCAGCACATGGGGAGGCTGAGACAGGTATATCACTTGAGTTCAGTCCAGGAGTTGAAGACTGCCCACGACCACAGAACCCCGTCTCTACTAGAAATACAAAAATTAGCCAGGCATGGTGGCGCACACCTGTAGTCCCAGCTACTTTGGAGGGGCTGAGACAGGAGAACTGCCTGAGCTCAGAATGTGGAGGTTGCAGTAAGCCGAGATCGCACCACTGCACTCCAGCCTGGGCGAGGGCACAACACCATGTCTCGAAAAAGAAAGGCTGGGCATGGTGGCTAACGCCTGTAATCCTAACACTTTGGGACGCTGAGGTACAAGAATCACTTGAGGTTAGGAGTTCAAGACCAGCTTGGCCAACATGGCAAAACCCCATCTCTACCAAAAATACAAACATTACCTGGGCATGGTGGCACGCACCTGTATTCCCAGCTACTTGGGAGGCTGAGGCAGAAAAATTGCTTGAACGCAGGAGGCAGAGATTGCCATGAGCCTATATGACCACGGCACTCCAGCCTCGCCGACAGAGCAAGATTCCAACTCAAAAAAAAAAAAGAAAAAAAAAGGAAAGAAAAACAAAATTCCTGGGAGTGACAGGGTGCAGTGGCTCACATGTGTAATCCCAGCATGTTGGGGGGCTGAGGTGGGTGGATCACCCGAGGTCAGGAGTTCGAGACCAGCCTGACCAACATTGAGAAACCCCATCTCTACTAAAAATACAAAAATTAGCAGAGTGTGGTGATGCACACTTGTAATCCCAGCTACTCAGGAGGCTGAGGCAGGAGAACCCTGGAGGGAGAGGTTGCAGTGAGCCAAGATTGTGCTACTGCACTCCAGCCTGGTCGACAGAACAAGACTCCATCTTAAAAAAAAAAAAGAAAAAGAAAGAAAGAAAGTGAAAAGACACACAAAAAGAAAATTTGTGCATTACATATCTCACAACAGTCTGTTAACCACAATGTATAATCTGAATAACTCATCAAAATCAACAAACTTACAAAATGGAAAAACAGTTGAACACACACTCCTTCAATAAGACATGCAAATGGAAAGCAAGCACATAAAAAGATGATCA
>NW_022437673.1:0-29969 GCF_009761245.1 Sapajus apella
CAGAGCAGAAGTGCTCTTCTTGGTGACACATTAGGATTTTCTGGGGAAATAAGAGATACATTCACACAAATGCCCAGGCCTCACCTGGACTAGTTAAGTCAGCCACACTGGAGGGCAGGGCCAGGCACTGACAGTTTTAAAGCTCCCCAGGTGGCTCCAGCAGGCAGCCAGGCTGTGGACCAGGACTCAGGAGCACATTGACTGCTGGTAGAGTTTTGCAGAGTGAGTCATATAGACAGGAATGCCAATTAAGTTGTGGTATGTGGGCTGTTTTTGCAGTTCTGATTTTGGGAAGGCATGGTCGGTCGTTACCAGGTTTGTTTTTAAGATCACAGGTGTTTCATAAAAGTTTGAGAGGACATCCACCAAGGTGTCCCCAGTAGTGAGAAATAAGTCAGCATTCATTGTTTGGGGGTATATTCATGGAGGGGCACCCTCTGGGTGCTGGCTAGACTGTGATTTTCAATTTGCTGTACACAGGAGTGTGCATCCAGCGGCACACAAATGATTGGTGCACTTTGCTCCAAGTGTGTTATGCTCTGTGAAAGCTTTACTTTATTTTTGAGGCAGGGTCTTACTCTGTCACCCAGGCTGGGGTACAGTGGTTCGATCTTAGCTCACTGCAACCTTCACATCCTGGATTCAAGTGATTCTCTCACCTCAGCCTACCAGGTAGCTGGGAAGATAGGCATGCAATACCACACCCCACTAATTTTTGTATTTTTAGTAGAAACAGGGTTTCACCATGTTGGCCAGGCTGGTCTTGCATTCCTGACCTCAGGAGATCTGCCCACCTCAGGTGATCCACCCGCCTTGGCCTCCCAAAGTGCTGGGATTACAGGCATGAGCCACCAAGCCCAGGCTGTTAAAGCCTTAAAAGACACACACACACACACACACACACACACACACTGCTACAAAAAGGTTAACAGTAGTTACCTTTCAGGTGATTAGAAGTCAAGCGATTTAGGCTTTTTTCCCCTTTGTATTTTTCAATGTTTTTTGAATATTTTACTGTGAGAAGGTATCATTTTGCAAAAATAAAGCATTTATCTAAAAGAAAGTCAATGGAGGAGGCCAAGGCGGGTGGATCACCTGAGGTCAGGAGTTTGAGACCAGCCTGCCCAACATGGTGAAATCCCATCTCTACTAAACATACAAAAAATTAGCTGAGCATGGTGTCGGGTGTCTGTAATCCCAGTTACTCGGGAGGCTGAGACCGGAGAATCACTTAGACCCTGGAGGCAGAGGTTGCAGTCAGATAGGGCCACTGCCCTCCAGCCTGGGCCACAAGAGCAAAACTCCACCTCAAAAAAACAAACGAACGAAAGAAAGAAAGAAAGAAGGAAGGAAGGAAGGAAGGGAGGGAGGGAGGGAGGGAGGGAGGGAGGGAAAGAGAGTCAATGGAGAAGAAAGAGAGGGCAGAGGAAGAGAAAGGGAGAAGGGGGAGACGTTTTATTGCTTATCAGGATAGCTCTGTTGGTGTCTCATATTTGAGTAAAGCAAATAGTCATGATGTGACTGCTTCCTATTTGATACCAGTTTTCTAACAAGTAGTCCACCCTAGTAATGGCCTTTGATTCTCTTCTTCTTCCTCTCCTTCTCCTTCTCCTTCATCTTCTTCTTCCTGACAGTCTCACTCTGTTGCCAGGCTGGAGTGCAGTGGTGGAATCTCAGCTCACTGCAGTCTCTGCCTCCTTGATTCAAGCAACTCTCCTGCCTCAGCCTCCCGAGTAGCTGGGACTACATGTGCGCACTGCCATGCTGGTAGTACTTCTAGTAGAGGTGGGGTTTCACCTTGTTGGCCAGGATAGTCTCAATCTCTTGACCACCTCCTCGGCCTCCCAAAGTGGTGGGACTACAAGTGTGAGCCACCACGCCCAGCCTCGATCCTCTTCTTGAGTGATCCTCCCGAGTCCTGAGAGCCCATCTTTAGCTCCCAGCATCCCAGAATTATTGGTTACTTGGAACCTCTCTGATTCTGGGCAAGGCCTCTGTTGAAGGTTAAGCAAGAGCCCAGGCATGATGGTGAAAGGGGCTGGGGAATGCCAGGCACAAGCTCCAGCGAGAGAGGTCTATTATGTGTGGAAAGACCGGCTCCACTGGGTGTTTGCATGAATGCCCCCAAATTCATCCAGCTAGACGAACTGAACATTCATTTTCCCTCTTGGACTTTATGCTTCTCTCAACATTTCCCTGCTGGATAGCGAGGGGAAGGAGCAAGTGTTATGAATCCACTAGTGTGATCTGAGAGCATGACAATCAGCAGCTATCACCCAGCTGTAAAGTTATTCGTCCCCTAAATAACTCTTTTGGACCCTTATTGGTGACTGCTTGTATTGGACTCTTACTGATGACCTTTTTTTCTTTTTTCTTTTCTTTTTTTTTTTTTTTTAATGAGATACGATCTCTTTCTCACCCTAGGCTGGAGTGCACTGGTGCCAACACAGCTGACTGCATCCTTGATTTCCTAGGCTCCAACCTCAACCTCTGGAGTAGCTGGGACTACAAGTGCACCACCAGACTTGGCTGATTTTCTTTTCTTTTTCTTTCTTTCTTTTTTTTTTTTTTTTGGTATTTTTGGTAGAGACAGGATTTTTCCATGTTGTCCAGCCTGGTCTCATACTCCTGAGCTTGGGCAATCCACCTGCCTTGGCCTCCCAAAGGGCTGGGATTATAGGTGTGAGCCACTGTGCCCAGCCTGTAACTCTTTAATTATTGATAGGTCAATGGAAGAGGAAGAAAGTGTTATTATCCGCCCATATATCTTGTAAATTCAAAAATAGTATTTAAATACACTATTGATCATTGCCCTGTAAATAATGAACAGGTCTCTGCTTCAAGGAGAATTGTCCACAGCTGTGTCAACAGAGGTTGCCTGCTCCCTGTCCACCAGTGTGAGTGCACATGATATTTTGAAAAACAGGTGTAAAATCCCCATTGTTCAGTCTAAGAGTGGTTGTAGATTTCTCCAGCGTCCTTCAGTGCTAGAATCGTATCAGGTGGAGATGGTCCTGACTGACATCTCACTAAGCACCTACTCCAAAGGACGTTTGAGGTGGGCAGAAGAGTGGAGCCTGCAGAATGGGAATTTTCTTTCTTTTCTTTTGTTTTTATTTTTTGGAGATAGAGTCTCGCTCTTGTTGCCCAGGCTGGAGTGCAGAGGCACAATCTCGGTTCCCTGCAACCTCTGCCTTCTAGGTTCAAGTGATTCTCCTGTCTCAGCCTCCCAAGTAGCTGGGGTTACAGGCATGTGCCACCACATCTGGCTAATTCTTATATTTTTACTGGAGACGGGGTTTCACCATGTTGGCCAGGTGCTCTCGAATCCCTGACCTCAATTGATCCTCCTGTCTCAGCCTCCCAAAGTGCTAGGATTATAGGTGTGAGCCACTGCACTTGACCAGAATGCAAATTTTCAACTCCCTTCCCCAGCAAAACACACCCTGAGAAATGGAATTCTGTGTAGAAGCAGCTTTCTTTTTGTGCATGCTCTTGGTTCCTGGGGTTGGAAGTAATCATCCCATCGGGCTCTGTCTCTTCCCTTTTGAGTGAGTGCAGTGGGAACGACATCAAATGAAGGAAGGACCCAAGTTCAAGTGCAGACTCTCTGTGTAACCTTGAGCAAGCTTCAGCCTTGAGACTTTATCTCTGAAATGGGGGATAACACATGGGATGATGGTTTTCTCTCAGGGTTCTTGGGGGGATTCCATGAACTGGGACAAGTGAAAGTACTTTGCAGCTAGTCAACCACCACGCAGCAAGAGACAGCTTTGCTGAACCACAACGTCATTCCCTGTTTTCACTCTGTCTCCTGTTCTCCTTGGAGTCCTGGCCACCAGTTGCATGGCACTCTTGATTGAGGAGTGGCCCAGGGTGAGGATTCACTTCATCAGGCTTGGAGGTTGAAGGAGAAGGTGCCAAATCATTTGCTTATTCATATGCTTATTGTTTGTCTTATCACATTACAGTGCCAGCTCCTTGAAGACTGTCTGCTGGGTCTATTGCAGTATCACGGTAGCCAGGATAATACCTGGATCTCTTTACCAATATATCAGTCATCGATCTTTTTTTTTTTTTTTGAGATGGAGTTTCTTCGTATAGCCCCAGCTGCACCTTGTTGGTCAGGCTGGTCTCAAACTCCTGACCTCAGGTGATCCACCCACCTCAGCCTCCCAAAGTGCTGGGATTACAGGCGTGAGCCACCGCACTGGCCATCAATCTCATATTAACATTATCATTGATATTTTTTGTCAACTTATTATTATTATTATTATTTTGAGATGGAGTCTCACTCTGTCACCCAGGCTGGAGTACAGGAGCGTGATCTCAGCTCACTGCAACCACTTCCTCCCTAGTTCAAATGATTCTCCTGCCTCAGCCTCCCTAGTAGCTAGAATTACAGGCGCATGCCACCACACCCGGCTAATTTTTGTATAATTTTTTTTTTTTAGTAGAGAGCTGGTTTCGCCATGTTGGCCAGGCTACTCTCCAACTCCTGACCTCAGGTGATTCATCCACCTCAGCCTCCCAAAGTGTTGGGATTGCAGGCATAAGCCACGATGCCCGGCCTCATCAACTTATTATTAATTACATATTATATATTACTTTCCATTATATAATATTATCAATTATATAATAATAGACCATCAATATTACAAATTATAAACTCCACATCAAGGGGGAGCCCCCTGGAGGACAATGGCATAGATGACCCCACACGAGAGAGAATTGACATAAGCTCTGTTGAAAGGGTCACATCAGGCCAGGTGTGGTGGCTTATGCCTGTAATCCCAGCACTTTGGGAGGCCGAGGTGAGCAGATCACCTGAGGTCAGGAATTTGAGACCAGCCTGGCCAACATGGGGAAACCCTGTCTCTACTAAAAAAATACAAAAATTAGCCAGGCGTGGTGGTGTGCACCTGTGTAATCCCAGTCACTCCAGAGGCTGAGGCAGGAGAATCACTTGAACCCAGGAGGCGGAAGTTGCAGTGAGCCAAGATCATGCCACTGCACTCCAGCCTGGGCGACAGAGCAAGACTCCATCTCAAAAGAAAACAAAAGAAAGCATCACAGAACTTTTGAGAAATGCCACCAAAACATTCAGACTTCAGGCTTTAGTGCTTTCAGTGTGGTGAAGTGTGAGCCTCAAGCCCTATCAGTCATTGGGGTTGCTGGCCCCCTGGCCATTTGACTAAGCTAGAATACCATGCTTTACACACGTCCTCACCAGAACCTCGAAGCTTCCATGACACCTTCAGGAGACTTTCCTTCCCGCTTAATATTCTATTCTGCATGAAATGTCCAAAGCCTTATTTAAAAACAAAAAACAAATTCAGCTGGTACGGTGGCTCACGCCTGTAATCCCAGCATTTTGGGAGGCTGAGGTGGGTGGATCACGAGGTCAGGAGTTCAAGACCAACCTGGCCAAGATGATGAAACCCTGTCTATACTAAAAATACAAAAATTAGCTGGGCATGGTGGCACGTGTCTGTAATCCCAGCCACTCAGAAGGCTGAGGCAGAGAATTGCTTACACCCGGGAGGCGTTGCAATGAGTGAGCTGAGATCGCACCACTGAACTCCAGCCTGGTTTCCAGAGTGGATTTTTGGGGCCAGAGTCCTCTGGATAGTGGCAGGCGTTTCTCAAAGAGAGGGTTTCAAGGTCAAAGCAGAAAAGCAGTCATTACCACAGGACATCTCAGAGCTGCATTCACTCGTAGTCGGCTGAATAATAGCATTTTTTTTTTTTTTTGAAACGAAGTCTTGCTCTTTTGCCAGGTTGGAGTGCAGGGGCAAGATGTTGGCTCACTGCAACCTCCGTCTCCCGGATTCAAGCGATTCCCCTGCCTCAGCCTCCTGAGTAGCTGGGACTACAGGAGCGCACCACCAGGCCCAGCTATTTTTTTGTATTTTAGTAGAGATGGGTTTTCACCACGGCCAGGATGGTCTTAATCTCCTGACCTCGTGATCCGCCCGCCTTGGCCTCCCAAAGTGCTGGAATTACAGGCCTGAGCCACCGCACCCGGCCAATAACAATGATTTCTAAAGAGAACAGGCCCTAGTCTTTGAAACCACATATGGTAAAAGGGTCTTTTCGGGTGTGATTAAATTAGGGATTCCTGGATTGTCCAGGTAGCCCCGAAATTGCAACATACTTTCTGAGTGGAGGCTGAGGGAGATTTTGCATGGATGGGAGGGGAGGAGGCAGAGGCGGGCGTGATGTGGCCACAACTCAGGAAATGCTGGCAGCCTGGAAACCGCGCCTCTGCCTGGCCTCCGGAAATTATCCTGTGGACGTCCTGGGGAGGAGGGACCTGAGCCCCGTTCTTGACACACTGCCACAGGTGTTCCTCTTTTGTGTCTTAGGAGCCCATCACTGGGGCAACGGTGAACGTCACTCTGACTCAAAAGCAGCCCCTGCCTCGCGCATGCGCACTGGCAAGGCGACCCGACCAGAGGCTGGGGAAGGCGAAGAAGGAACTCTCCCGGTGCCTGGGAGGGGCGCGGCCCTGTGGACCCTTGCTTTTGACCTGGACTCCGGGCTTCAGACTTCTGCTCTCCAGAACTGTGAGAGAACACAATTCTGTTGTTTTAATCCATCAGGTTTGTGGTCATTTGTTACAGCCCCACAGGAAACAAATATGTTAATTTAAAACTCTAAATTGGGCCAGGCAAGGTGGCTCACGCCTGTAATCCCAGCACTTTGGGGGGACAAAGCGGGCAGATCACGAGGCCAGGAGTTCGAGACTAGCCTGACCAACCTGATGAAACCCTGTCTCTGCTAAAAATACAAAAATTTGTCTGGGCATGGTGGCACACGCCTGTAATCCCAGCTACTCAGGAGGCTGAGGCAGGAGAATTGCCTGAACCCAGGAAGCGGAGGTTGCGGTGAGCCGAGATCGCGCCATTGCACTCCAGCCTGGGTAACAAGAGCGAAACTCCGTCTCAAAAAAAGAAAAACAAACAAACAAACAAACAAAAATTTGTTGGGCGTGGTGACACGAGCCTGTAGTCTCAGTTCCTTGGAAGCTGAGGCAGGAGAATTGCTTGAACCCAGGGCGCAGAGGCTGCAGTGAGCCGAGATTGCCTCACTGCACTCCAGCCTGGGCGGCACAGCAAGACTCTGTCTCCAAAGAAACGAAACAAAAATGGAAATAGGTCAGATGTGGTGGCTCACGTCTATAATTCAGCACTTTGGGAGGCTAGGGTGGGCGGATCACTTGAGCTCAGAAGTTTGAGACCAGCCTCGGCAACATGGCAAAGTCCCATCCCTACAAAAATACAAAAATTAGCTGGGCATGGTGGCGCGCGCCTGTAGTCGCAGCTACTCAAGAGGCTGAAGCAGGAGGATTGGTGGCGCCCTGGAGGTTGAGGATGTTGCAGTGAGCTGTGATGGCGCCACTGCATGCCAGCCTGGGTGACAGAACTAGACCCTGTCTCAAACAACAAAAACTTTGTACATTTCCTGAAGGTTTGGGATTCCGTCTGTTTTGTTTCCTGTTTCATCCTCAGCCCCTAAATAAGACCTGGCTTTGGTACACGGTCAGTACATATTTGTGGAATAAGTTGGGTGTTCACAGGTTTCAAAGAGGAGGGCAATAATTTGTGGTGTTTCCCAAACTTATTTACCAAAAGAACCTTTGTCCAAGAAACATCTTTTGGTTCAGGGGTTTCTGATTTGGGAAATACTGATTTGTGGTGGTGTTCTTGCTGCTGCTGCTGAATCTCAGGAAAAATGTGGAGGGGGTTGTTTAAATGGTGTATTCTACAGTGCTGGCCTTTTGCCTTTTTTTTCCCCTAGTAACCTGGTTTTTACCCTTGGAATGCTCAGCATTTCACAAAGTGCCCCATTTTTAGTGGGTGATAGGACATGCTTGTGGCTGCTAATGTTCAGATTGTGAGGAAAAACATTTATGGGAATGACTGGCTCTGATCACAGGTTTGTAGTAACAAAAATGTGATGCTTTGAAATGTTTAAATGCCACACAGTCATTATGTATAGATTGTCCGTTTAAAAGGAGAGGCAGTCAGAAATGTCATGCCTGCCCAGCTTTACAGTAATAACACTATTTGTTGCAGGGATACAAATTGTCACACTACCAATATTTAGCAGTGGCATCCAGCTTCCCATCTTCAGCGTGTGCTAGTGTGGTATTTCATATGTCAACTGCAAATTATCAGTTCCAGTTCTTCTGAAGAGGGCTAACTTTTCTTCTCCAAGGTGATGGGCAGTGTCTACAAGTATGAGAGAAGCCCTTACTCTCATTGCCTTTACCAGTGTGTTTATTTTAGGTTTATTAAAGAAAAGTGCACACAGATATTACTCAGATGTATAAAACTAAGACCCCGGGGCCAGGGGCTAGGTGGATGTGATTCTTTCACAGCACACAATAACGCAGAACAATGGGTCCTGCTGAGCCCCATGCATGTGGTGTTTTGAATTTACTCACAAGATGCACTCTTGAGAAGAAGACTGAGAAACACAGTGACAAGCTGGTGAAAAGTCCAGGGTAAAGGCAGGTAATAGTGGTGGCTGTGTTGAAGCAGTTTCCAGTCTGGTTTTTTTTTTTTTTTTTTTTCTGGAGTCTGGCTCTGTTGCCCAGGCTGGAGTGCAGTGGCGCCATGTTGGCTCACTTCAAACTCTGCTTCCCAGGTTCAAACGATTCTCCTTCCTCAGCCTCCTGAACAGCTGGGATTACAGGCATGCACCACCACGCCCGGCTAATTTTTGTATTTTTAGTAGAGACAGGGTTTTGCCATGTTGGCCAGCCTCGTCTCCAACTCCTGACCTCAGGTGATCTGCCCACTTTGATCTCCCAAAGTGCTGGGATTACAGGTGTGAGCCATCATGCCCAGCCTCCAGTCAGTTTTAGAAAGATTTTATTGTTCTTCTTTAAAGTGCATGGGGTTTTTTTTCCTCCCAAGAAAAGATAACTGTATTACAAATTCTAAGAAGTTCTGGAAGAGATGGTGTTATCTACCCAGGTGGAAGGAGGTTGCTGAGAAGCAGAAGTATTTAAATTATTACTAATGTGATATCAAACTTCAGAAATCAAAAGGCGCCTAAGAGAAGAAGAGAGCTTTTAAAATCTAAGATCACAGGATTCAAAGGATGAAGTAAGCTCTCAGGTGTGTCTCCCTTTCTAGAAGGCAAGAAGATTTAGCTCTGTTTTGTTATCAAGGCCAATTGCAGTAATGAATACTATCTGTTGTTTCTTAAAATAAATTTGCATTTTCCCAGGTTCTTTTGGTAAAGTCGGGTCACTTGGAAATGACAATGTTCTGGGTGCTAGATGACAGAGCAAGTGGTTCTGTATGATAATTCTTCTCTGTTAATACCTTCTAGATATCAATTTAAATAATCAGAAATCTAGAGACTATTTGGTGAATATATTAAAGCTTGGGAAAGAAATTAGCCCTTCTTAGGAGTTAGGTTTAAAAAAAAGAAGAAGAAAGGTAAACACTTTAAAAATAAGTGAAACCCTTACTCAGCACACACCATTAATAGCAGGAAAACCATTAAACCTCCTGTCTCTTCTAAAAATAACAGCTACAAGAATCACAATCAAAATATAGATGACCTTCGTTCTCAAATGAAGAGGGATGAAATGGAACAACCACTGAATCTCTGAGTTTTAAAGCCATAAAATGTAGTGATTGCTTCAAACAGAACTATTTAGCACAGTCTAGAAGCAGAAAAGAAGTTGAGAGAGAATTCTCCAGAATACTGAAGTACTAAAATTAAGAATAACCTGGAAAATAAAGGAAAATCAGCTACAAGAATCACAATCAGAATATGGATGAGCTTCATTCTCAAATAAAGAGGGATGGAATGGAACAACCATTGAAACTGTTGGAGTTTTAAAACCGTAAAAGGTAGTGATTGGTTTAAGCCAAACCATTTAGAACAGTCTAGTAAAAAAAGAAAGAGAGAGAATACTCCAGAATATTTAATTATTAAAATAAAGAATAACCTGGAAAATCAAGCATACAATAAAAAAGGATTAACCCTTCCACAGATAACATTCAAAAAACACATACAACATGGTTTTTCAACCTGGCAGCCAGGGGCAAGGTGTCAATCAATGGTAGCCGCTGTTGAAACTGTTCCTTCTAAGCAAACAGTGCTTCAGCCCATAATTTAAACCATAAGCCAATAGAATTTCCAGAACTGATTAAGGAGCTTATATTGGAAACTGAAACAGACAGTGGTAAATATATACATTTGATTTTATATTCATTTAAAGTATTACACATCTCATTCCAAAAAAGAATCTCAACTCTATGGGGCAGTTGCGTAACAGAAAAGCTATAAATAAAGAATGAGATCAATCGATATATAAATAAATGAACTCAGCAATAATGAAATCGTCACCAGAGGCTTCGTCCTTTTGACCACTCTTAGCAACTCTCCAAGAGTGTCTCAGTGTTTAGAAGATACTGAAGTCAGTGACAGAGCTAAAATTCTAAACTTCATGCTCCTCCCAGCAAGGGCCCAGGAAGTCTGTCAACCACACAACAGACAGCTAGTCATGCTCAAGTTTCCCAGTGGAGAACAGAGAAAGCAACCATGCTTCCTCAGTGTTCAGTGTGAAAGGAATACAAACCACTGGCATGATTTTACCTGTCCTAGTCATGTTCTTATTTAAAATGTAATCAAGATGGGTGGTTTTCTGCTTTTAAAAAGTGCTTTACATTACAATGAGATCAGCTGTACCAGTTGAGAATGTAACCTTCCTACAGGCAATGGAAAACTATATATAGTCTTCCTAGAAAGAAAGAAAGACAAAGAAACAAAGAAAGAAAGAAGAGATGTTCACAGATTATCTACCAGGTTTGATCTGAGAAAATGCTGCAGCTACTCCCTAACCACATACTTCGCCTCCAAATAGCATTTTCAGAGTTAGAACAATGAATGATCAGCTTCAGTTACAGAAAGTGTAAGAATTATTTTAAAACTTTTTCTTCTCAGATATACAGGCTATGAGAAATGGTAAAAAGGATAAGAGGAGAGGACAGGTATAAAGTTAAACATACAAAATTCTAAATGTCAGATTTTTCTGAGCAGTCATTATTATGTGCAAACATACCAATATTTGTTTTATATTTCATTTCAGAATTAAGTGAAGTAAAAGAAGCTTAAATATGACCCTTTCCCAAGTGAAGACACATCTTAGAAACATAACAGAAAACAGAATCATAAAAATATGGTTACAATGGTTTAAATACAACAATTACAAGAGCACGCCAATAGATTAAATTTCTATACTTTTTAAAATAGAGTTTCAGATTGAATTCAAGAAAAAAATCCAAGAATACTCTATTTAAAAGAGAAAGAAGAGGAGATGTGGAAAGAACAAAAGTAATTGGTTAGGTAAGAAAATATCAACTAGATATATTATGATATCAAAGCCAAATATAAAGCAAAAAGGGTTACATGTGAGTTTGAGTGAAAATAGGCAAAATAATCACTGAAAACAAAAAATATTAAATTTATATGTACTACAACACATTGCAACAAAGTACATTTAAAAAACTTAGAACTGCAAGATGAAATTGAGAGAAACAAAATAGCAGAAATCCTTATCCCATCATAAAATTTAGACAGACGAATTAGGGGGGAAAAAAGAAATAAGACTTTGTAAAACTGAAAGCTACAAGAAAGAAGGCTGAATGAGCAATTTTATGGTGAGAATTTAAAGAGAAAATGCAGACTAGATAAAACTTTCAGAGAAAAGAAATGAATGAAATTTTCAATAAAGGAAAAACACCAAAAATTGTATGCACTATATTATATGACCTTGCTGCAAAAAAGTTAATATTTTAAATAAACGAAAAATAATGCCAATAAAATAAAAATTCTATCACCTGATCAAATAAATTTAAAATATAACAACAAATCATTTTAAAATATGAAAAATGAAGATATATGTTATTAGATATTTTATTAATAAAGTAAAATTAAAAAACTAGAAATTTACTTTCAAATAAAGAACAAATCAAAACCCTCAAGACAAAAACTTATATAGTGGTAAACAAACTGATTTTGTGAAATTGTCACAAAAAATTCTGCGAAATGCTAAAACAGAGAGCTCTTTTACTTTGAAAAGACAAAAAAAAATTAAATTCACTATCAAAATTAGTGAGATTAAAAGCTGCAGAAAGTTTTGAAAATCAATGAAAAGAGACAAAATCATTAGAGATTATGGTGCCCATTTGTAATGGTAATGCACTTAGATATTTAAATAAGATGGATGATTTTACAAAAGTTAGAGAATATAAAATGGTATCATGAGAGACAGAAATGTGAACAGGTCAGTTGCTAAGGAAGAAATTAAGAAAGTTAGCCAAGAGACTCCTTTCCTCGCCACAATAAATGAGTTGAAAATTTTTTCAAAATTTTAAATAAAAGTTAATTACACCTAATAAGTTAAATAGTTCCCGGTTTATTCTAGCAGATAAAAATGATTCAGTTCTTAAAAAGTGTAATCCTATAAAGAAATCTGTCTCTAATCAAAATGCTTATAAGTGTAAAAATATCTGTAAGTAGATTGTGATCCTATTTTTAAAGATTTGTTTGCCATATCTTTACGGTTGGGTTTACCACTGTAATATGTTCACTTTAAAAGTATAAAGTAATGAGTATACAATTTTAGTAAATTCAGGAATAAAATTTATATGATCTTTTTGGTACAATATTTAAATATTTGATAAAAATTTAATGCTCCTTCCTGTTATAAATTTAAAGATAGAAATAGGAAAATATTTCTTTAACATGATATAACTTATCAATCTGTAACAGAGAAACTTTTGAACATTCCTCTTAATACAAGTAAAACAAAGATGTGTTTCTTAAAATTATTTAGTATATCATTGGATATTCTTGTCGCCCTAACAATGCTTCAAAAATGTTCTAGAAAATCAACATTATAAAATAAAAAAACAGAATCATTAAGTTGAACTCAAAGAAACTAAGAATTCCAACTAAAAATATTAGAAATAAAAAGAGAAGTCAGGAAAGTGTCCAGGTAAAAGTGAAATCCATGAAACTCTAAAGCATTTCTACTAAATGTAACTACTAACTGGTTTGGGGCAGTCTCATTTATAATACTGACAGAAAATATGCAATATTTGAGAATTTGCCTGATTTGAAATTTGCAAACAAAACTAGAAAATGCGAAACTGTAAAAGGAGATGTAAAGGAAGATGAACAAATGCTTTATATCAGGTGACTGAATGTAAAAAATAATTTGTTTTCCCTTAAGGTAATTTTTAGATCTGATTTACTTTCAATCAAACTATAAAAATACTTATAAAATCTAATACAAAAGCTATTCCAAAGTTATGTTTGAAAAATAAATAGGCATAAATGGCAAATGTAATTTTTAGAGATTTTTCCTTGTTATGAAATACCAAAAACAAATAAAATGCATGCCCATTGAAAAATTTTAGAAAACACAGAACAGTGTAAATGAGAAAATTAAAATCGCCATGGGCTTGGTTTAAATGCAGAAACAAATTTAAGCATAATAGAAAATGCAGTAGATTGTGGTATGTAAGAAACTGGCAAATGATAGGTATTAACAAAGCAAATGGAAAAGTAATTACTTAATAAATGCTTCGGGGATACTTAGAAATCAGAATGAAGAAAAAATAAATCTGGCCTAGACCTCAAACCCATTACCATAATAAACAGTGGATAGATTAAACGGTAAACTAATAATAATAATGATGATAGTAACAATAGAAAAACTAGGAGAAGAGTAGAACTATGTACGAAAATCATTTTTTTTTTTTTTTTTTTGAGACGGAGTTTCACTCATGTTACCCAGGCTGGAGTGCAATGGCGCGATCTCGGCTCACCGCAGCCTCCGCCTCCTGGGTTCAGGCAATTCTCCTGCCTCAGCCTCCTGAGTAGCTGGGATTACAGGCACGCACCACCATGCCCAGCTAATTTTTGTATTTTTAGTAGAGACGGGGTTTCACCATGTTGACCAGGATGGTCTCGATCTTTTGACCTCGTGATCCACCTGCCTCGGCCTCCCAAAGTGCTGGGATTACAGGCTTGAGCCACCGCGCCCGGCCCGAAAATCATTTTGATTATTTCAAGCAACAGAAAAATTAGATTGATATAATTAAATTTCTAAAAAATCACATAAGATAATTAAAAATATTCAAAATAAATCATAAGTAACTGTTTAATATCTAAAATTGATGAAGGATTTATATAAATTGATGAGAAGAGAATGAAATTTCAGTGCTCAGAGACATATGTTAAAAGCAAAGAGATGGTTTAAACAAAACAAAACACAAATAGAAAACCAACATCTGACAAACCAAATACCTTTTCTAAAATTTAAAGAAATTCAAGTGGAATCAATGTGTTTTCATTTCACAGCCGTGAAATTAAATTAAAGAAAAGAAAATGATAAAACTCATTGATAGCTGGGCTTTGGGGAAAAAAGAGTATATTTTGTTGATGGCAATAAAAATTGGTTCATCTCTTCTGGAAGGAAATGTGATGATTCAGATGGCACACACACACATAAAAGTTCCACCCAGAAAAATTCATCTCTCAGAATTTTTCCTAATGAAACTAGTTTTTAAATTATGTACAAAGATGCTTATAATGGTATTGTTTAAAATTTCAAATGCTGAAAGCAGTTGAATAGCAATTTAGTACAAAAATAGCTGTAAATGTTAAAATCAACTTCCACAGTGGCTGTGCAGGGCAGGGTGGGCCCCCACCACACTATGCATGATTTTGTTTGATGAAAGAATTATTCTGCTAAAGAAAATTTAAAACTACTTACCAGGACAAAAACAATTTAAAGATAATTGCATATACATTGAAAAACATATTTTTTTAAAAAGTAGAAAAAGGAGAAAATAAAAGTGTAGGAAAATGTGTAAAACTATGGACAATAGTGGGGTAAAACCCACTAGTATAGGGCTAAAAATCAGAAGAAAGGCTTAAAGTAATAGAAATGAACAGTTTCATCAAAGAAGGTGAATATTATTTTTAAATTGGTTTACTAAAAAATAAAATTAAAACCTTGGGGAAAGACTAGAAAAAAAAAGGATGAATCCTTAAACTCCAAGTAATGTATGAATAAAATGCTTTTGGGTATGCATTTTTCAGACCTCACCTCAGCAAGATCCCCTACTGGATTAAATAGTAGGGAGTAAAGCAGAAGAAAGTTATTTCAGATCTGGGATCTTTGTCATTTCCTGGGGATCATTTTCCTTCAGCAAAAAATGCTCAAAGAAGAATTGTGAGTTATTTAAGCAACTTAAAGACAAATCTACTGACTTATTGGTGTTTATAATGTACCAAGGTCTGTATTGTTTTTTCTGGTATCAATTAATATAATATTGGGTAAATATCTTTACAATATTTTATTTGAAAAGTAAAGCAAACATATTTCCATCAAAAACAGCACCATTCTTCCACTTCCTTCTTATTGATGATAAGAGTGTGCATGTGTCTATGTGTGTGTGCGCCAGTGTGGGGAACGCTCCCGTGTGAGGCCCCCCGAAAATGGGCCTCACAATACGGAGGGCTCGAGCCCAGACACAGTGTCTCCAGTTGAGGGAGTCAAGCTATCAGAAAGCAGGAACAGAGAAAGACTTAGGTTAAAGTTAAACTTGTGGGCAATCGCCAGATGGCCATGCAGCCATGAGATGCATTGTGTACGATAATTGAGTTTTCTACTAAGACATGTTTTGTGTATGTGATAATTGAGTTTTCTTTTCTTTTTTTTTTTTTTTTTGAGACGGAGTTTCGCTCTTGTTGCCCAGGCTGGAGTGCAATGGCGCGATCTCGGCTCACGGCAACCTCCGCCTCCTGGGTTCAGGCAATTCTCCTGCCTCAGCCTCCTAAGTAGCTGGGACTACAGGCGTGCGCCACCATGCCCAGCTAATTTTTGTATTTTTAGTAGAGACGGGGTTTCACCATGTTGACCAGGATGGTCTCGATCTCTTGACCTCGTGATCCACCCGCCTCGGCCTCCCAAAGTGCTGGGATTACAAGCGTGAGCCACCGCGCCCGGCCTTGTGATAACTGAGTTTTCTACTAAGTCATGTTTTATGACTTTGCTGATTTTCTCTAGAAGATAAATGACTTACCCTTAGATGAGATAGTGTGACCACCTGTCCTCGTTAATTAAATGACTTGCCCCTAGATGAGATAGTGTGTCTGCCTGTTCCGGTTAATTGTGTATCTGACCTTTCCATTGTTCTTACCCTATGATGTTGATTTTTCTACTTTAAAGCTTTCTGTACCCCTTTGTCTCATGTAGACACATACCTAAAAAAGATATATATACTGACCCTGAGCATGAATAAAGTTGTTGGTAAAGCATATGCTTTTCAACCCTCCAGACCCCATCTGTCCATCATTCTTTGTCTTCCGCGCACCCCCCTATCCAAGTTGGAACCCTCTTGCAGGTTGAGAGCTTCTGGCAGACGTGCTCCCAATATGCCGGTGCATGATTCTAGGAACACACAGAGGAGGAGGAGAGGGTCTTTGGGGCCAGAGATCCTTCCTCGCTCAGCCAAAGGAGTTTTTTTTAGGACAAGGGCCATGTGAGTTTCGACCCTATATGGCCATGGCACAGCCTAATCCAATGTTGCTCCTATAGATCAATGTTGCTCAATGATCCTATAGATCATTGTTGATAAAAAATAACCAAACCAAACAAAAAATAATTTTAAAAGAATGTAATAAATTCAAATGATGGACTAGACAACAGTAAATAAATCAATCCATGTAAGTGATGTATGTGTGTCCTTTAAGAGAATTTATCTGAAACCATTTGCTGTTAAAATGTGCTCTAAGCCTCTTATTATTAAGATGCCATTGACGTTTTCATCTTTAAAGCATCCACAACATCCGCACACAGTGTCTCTATGTATGTTTTAACCCCTAACTTTCAAAAGGGCACACAAAGCCCTTTCTTATATTTTCAGAAGAATTGTTTGAATGCAAGCCCTTTAGTTCTCTCTGAACTTTGCACTTTGACCTGATGTCTTAATATCAGAAAAGTTGCAAATCTGACAAAGAGTGGTCACATTCTTGGAAAATCAGCTTGGGCTGTCATGGAGAGCTCTCTGGACATGGGGACAGAAGTCTTTGGCGTGAGTTTCTGCTTTGTCCAGTTTTCCCAGACTTTAGAGTCATACGAATGGGTTAACAGGTCCGGCACGGTGGCTCACGCCTCGAATCGTAGCACTTTGGAGGCCAAGGCGGGTGGATTGCTTGAGGGCAGGAGTTGGAGACCATCCTGGCCAACATGACAAAATTCCATCTGTACTAAAAATGCAAAAAAATTTAGCCGAGTGCAGTGCCGGGTTGGTAATCCCAGCTGCTCAGGAAGCTGAGACACGAGAATCTCTTGAACCCGGGAGGCAGAGGTTGCAGTGAGCCGAGATGGCGCCGCTGCAGCTGCGCTCCAGCCTGGGAGACAGAGCAAGACCCTGCCTCAAAAAATAATAAATAAATAAATAAATGGCTGTAATAATCATGACAGTTTACACAGTACACATTAGTTCTAAGACTCAAAAAAGTTTTTAACTAGATAACATACATAAATGATAAGGCGCTGTACAAACACGTTATTCTTTCACAATACCTGAAGACTACATTTCTTATATTTAAAAATCTGAGCGCTCTTCAAGAATTGCGCACTCAGTATAAAAGGTACTGTGCCCCAGGCAGTGGGGCTGTCTGTCCATCCCACCCTGCCTCCCTGTCCCCATTCCCAAGCCTGGCTCACCTACTCATACAAGGTACAAAATTTCAGTCTGGTGCATCAGCCGTGCTCCTCGCCCCCTCCTCCATTCACTCCCAGGTTGCCTCCTCCTAGGTCCCAGCATCCTCACCCCTGCTTCCTGCTTGTTTCAAAGGATTCGGAGCCTTTGACAATCCCCAGGCTCTCCTCAAAACGTATTTTAGAAGGAGCTCACCACTCCTGACCATTTGTGGGTTGAATTTGCACCTATGATGTTTCTTCTCCCCCATGGCCCCAAACTGCTGACCTCTGGCCCACAGCATTTAATTAGATGGATGTGGAGGATTGAATGGGTTTGTACTTGAGGAAGTGCAAAAGTATTTCATGGCAAAGAGAATGACAGTAGCCAAAACTAGGAGGCAGGAAAGAGCTGTGCACGCTTCTGCATGTGACTTGGGGAAGGCTTGGATGGCTAAGGATGGCAAATGTAACTCCCTGGGCAAGGTAAACCCTAAGAGCATCTCGGTACAGACAATAGTGTTAGAGAATGGCTCATAATTCGAATGGGACAAATTGCTATTGATTTCTTCTATCCACTTTTAATCTATAAAAGTTCATCTTTTTTCCTTTCTATACCAATACTGTCATTGGTCCAATGTCATATTTCTGTGGAATTTATTCTGATCAATTTCAGAGAATTTTATAATATGTAGTACTCAGTGTTAATGAGGATGCAATAAAATATCATATTTGGCTGCTGAAATGTAAATAACAAAACTTCCTGTAGTGCAAATTAATAGAACACATTAAGGGATTTTTAAAAATTCATATTCTTTGATTCAGCAATTTTACTTTAATTTGTCCTAAGGAAATTATCAAGTGCTCATAAAATGTTTGTACAAGGATGGTCACTACAAAATTATTTAAAATTGAGAAAAAGGGGAAAACATTTTACATATCCAACAATAGTTGATAGGTTTAAATAAATTAAGGCTCATGGATAAGATTGAATTCTACTGATTGATTGTTATAACATACAGAGTAAAGCAGGCTCGGCATAATGCTGTGTGTGTGTGTGTATCTGCATATATCTACACTATTAGAAGAGCAAATTGTACAACACATTAATCACATGTTATCACTACTTGGTTGAAGAACAGGTGGCTTTAATTTCATTTTACTTTTTAAAGTTTTCCTAGATTTCTTCAAGGAGTATTTGTTACTTTATTGGAGGAGGAGTTTGAAGAAACCTCGTTTAAAATTGTTTATTGTAGTAAAAGACACATAGTATAAATTTTGCCATTAAAGCTATTTTTAAGTATACAATTTGGTGGTATTAATTATATTCATAATGTTGTTCAACCATCACCACTATTTATTTCTAAACTTTTTCATTTTCCCCAAACAGAAACTCTGGACCCATAACAATAACTCCTGATTTCCCCCACCCCCTGTATGGTCCTTGATTACCTCTAACCTACCTTCTGTCTCTATGAATTTGCTTATTCTAGATATTTTATATAAGGAAAGTCATGCCACATTTTTTCTTTTGTGTCTGGTTTATTACACCTATAATGTTTTCTAGGTTCGTCCATGTTATAGCATGTATCAAAATTTTATTTTTAAAGGATGAATCATGTTCCATGGTATGAATATAATATTTTATTTATTCACTTGTGGATGGGCATGTGGGTTTTTCCGCCTTTCAGCTATTGAATAATGCTATAATGAGCACTGATGTATAGGTATCTGAGTCCCTACTTTTAATTATTTTAGGTGTATACCTAGGAGTAGAGTTTTTGCATCATATGATAATTCTATGATTAACTTTTTGAGAAATTTCTGCTTTTTATGAGAAAAAAAATCCATTTTAAAAATTTCATTGTGATTCAACTTTCAAGAATATAGTGTAGAAAGGGGCAGGTTGATGTCAGCATCTATCAGCTGTAAAATTGAATGTCTCAAAATGTTCTCTGTTTTACACATACCCACACAAGCTAGAAACTTAGGCCAACTTTTAGAAAATGTCAATATAGCCGGGTGCGGTGGCTCAAGCCTGTAATCCCAGCACTTTGGGAGGCCGAGGCGGGTGGATCACGAAGTCAAGAGATCGAGACCATCCAGGTCAACATGGTGAAACCCCGTCTCTACTAAAAATACAAAAAATTAGCTGGGCATGGTGGTGCGTGCCTGTAATCCCAGCTACTCAGGAGGCTGAGGCAGGAGAATTGCCTGAACCCAGGAGGCGGAGGTTGCGGTGAGCCGAGATCATGCCATTGCACTCCAGCCTGGGTAACATGAGCGAAACTCCGACTCAAAAAAAATAAATAAATAAAATAAAATGTCAATGTAAATTTAATTTTTCCAAATATCCATAAGATCTTTATGTATGCCAAGCATTTCAGGGCTAGAAGCTAAAAGAAACTTTGTGATCAGTAACTCTTTTTGGAATGTTTCAAGTTGCAAAATCACCCCTGAGAAAACCACATCATTTACTTTATTGCAATCTTTTGCCAACACTTAGATCTTTCTCTCACATTTTCGCAAGCTAAATTTTCAGCAGGCAAACTCCAAGTATTTTCATTTAGGAATACCTTTTTTCTTTATAATCAGAATGTCACTTTAAAAATTTAGTCTGACATTCAATACTGTTCAGATAAAGAAAAATTTCTTAGGTAACGTCAGAAAAGGATGATTGGTTGCGTATGGGTTGAATAGTTTAAAAATGAGAATCATGGAACTTCATAAAGCATATTGTTTTCACTTGGGCTTAAGACATCTACAAAGGATCCAATTCAAATATGAAGTTTAACCTTCCCTAATGTTTTCCAAAACAATCTTTTTCTTATTAACCTGACAAAAGATGTCTGGCCAACAGTTGTCAGGACAGGGGATATTCCTTTTTGTCTACTTTTTAAAATTCTGTGTACAAAGAGAAGTCTCTATAAATAGAAGAATGGGTCAAATATGGGTAGAGAAACAAGAATCTCTATAAACATCTGAGTTTCAAACTTTTCTAGTTATACTGCCTATTTGCATAATCTAAAACCACAAGTACCCAGAATATATTCCAAAAAAAAAAAAAAAAAAAGCAACCCAGTGTGTTTTATAGCAGAGTAGGTGTATTTTTCTAAATGGGCTTATATGGCAAGTGGGACATTGTGAGGAGAACATAAAAGTAAAAATTTAATAGGCATAGGATGCATATCTAGAATGCATAAATAATTCCAAATTGATAAGAAAAAGACAAACAATTCAGCTGAAAAAATGACAAAGGGTTGAACTAGTAATACCCAGAAGAGAAAACTGGAATGGCCAATAAGCATATAAAAATACACTCAGCTTCACTAGCAACTGGAGGAATGCAAATTAAAACCACCATGAGAAGGCGTTTTATATCCAAGACATCAGTCAAAATGAAAAGATCTGATGACATCAGGTATTAATGTGAAAGCAGGGAAATAAAGGCTCTCATCTCCTGGTGAGAGTGTAAATGGTAAAGCCACTTAGAAGAATAATTTGAAAAAAATAAAAATAAAAAAAAAAGAAACCTAGATCAGTTGAAAACATGCATCCCCTGTGACCTGGCAATTCCATTGCTTGTCATACACACTAGAGAAACTTAGAACTGTGTTTAAGGAAGCAAGTCCAATATGCTCCACTAAAATTGGCAAGTGTATGGGGGAAATACAGTTGGGGCATGCTGCTCAAAACCTATAGAACTTTATCACCCAAGCACTAACAAAAACTACAATGTTTTAAAAATTATGACACAAACAGAGTTCGTCCCATGCTGGCACTGTCCCCAGCATCCCGTGCCTGTGCTTTGCAGGCTTTAACCCAAGGTGCCTCCTTCCGGGGCAGGTAGGTAGAGAACGTTTTGATCAAAACTAAAAATATGGCCCCAGGACTGTATCGTTTAAGGTCCGTTGTTTTAATACAAAGAGAAATGCTTTCAATTTCTGGTTTTTGTTTGTTTTTGAGACACGGTCTCACTGTTGCCCAGGCTGGAGTGCAGTGGCATGATCTCAGCTCCCTGCAACCTCCATCTTCCAGGTTCAAGCAGTTCTCCTGCCTCAGCCTCCTGAATAGCTGGGATTACAGGTGCCCACCACCACAGGCAGCTAATTTTTGTATTTTTAGTAGAGACGGGGTTTCACTATGTTGGCCAGGCTGGTCTTGAATGCCTAACCTCAAGCGATTCACCCACCTCAGCCTCCCAACGTGGTGGGATTATGGGTGTGAGCCACCACACCTGGCTGAAATGCTCCCAATTTCTTAATGTTTTTCTTCTGCACCCACAGCATCACCATATAGCTTAATAGCACTGTGGAAAACAGTGCTCCTTGAAGCCATTAATGCTGAAACTATTTGCTCTGAAGAAAGATATTTTAGTAGATTTTCAGCTCCAGGTCTTTATTCCTTGCTAAAACTTTCTCTTTTAATTGCTTTAAAACAGTAACATGTTGTGGAAAATCATGTGTAAGTGACCATGACTTCCCTGTTCTAATATCCTTTCCCTATTTACCAATTGTGTGTTAGGTAATTTATACAAAAAGTAACCTGAGTTGTAATAAGGATACACATTTCAACATTGTTTGTCATAGCAAAGAGCTGGGTAGGGAAACTCTGAAAGTCCCTCACTTGGCAGTGGATAAGGAAAACCTGATGTATTCACATCATGGGATAGCATATAATAACTAAGGCAAATAAACTAGATCTTTGTCGACATGGATAGATCTTGAAAACATAATATTAAGTTTAAATAGCAAGGTCCAGAACATGTAAAGTCAAAAAAAAATCATATGAAACAATACTAAGGATTATATGCAGCAAAAGTATAAAATGCAAATCAGAAAAATACACACCAAAAAAAATGATCATAGTTTTCTCTGCAGTGGGCAGGAGGAGGATAAAACCATGGGAAAGGAACTTCTATTTTATCTCTAAATTTTATTTCTTTTTTGAGATGGAGTCTCAGCCTGTTGCCAGGCTGGAGTACAGTGATCTCAGCTCACTGCAACCTCTGGCTCTTGGGTTCAAGAGATTTTCCTTCCTCAGTCTCCCGACTAGCTGGAATTACAGGCACGTGCCACCATGCCTGGCTAATTTTTGTATTTTTAGTAGAGATGGGGTTTCACCATGTTCACCAGGCTGGTCTTGAACTCCTGATTTCAGATGACCTGCCCATCTCAACCTCCCAGAGTGCTGAGATTACAGGCGTGAACCACTGTGTGCAGCCTCTAAGTTTTCTTTCTTTTAAACCAACAAAATGTAAAGCAAAAATGAGAAAAATGTTTTCATTTGCTAAATCTGGCTCATGGGTAAGGTGTCTCTTCAGTACTTTTCTCCTTAATTTTCTGTGTCAAAATTTTTTTATCAATTAAAAAATAGGAATTTAACTCAGTTTATTAGACATTTACTGGAAGCCTAGTGTGTGCAGTCACACCCCTGAGTAACACTGGTGAAAGAACTGACACAAACTCCGCCTACATGTCATTTGCAAGGAGTGGAGATGATAAAGGGGTGTGAGGATAGGGAGAAGGAAAATCTCACTCCACTCCTGGGGAACCAGAGCTGCTCCTCCCTGAAAGATGCGAGGCTTTGTAGAGTGAGTGAGTGAACCGCGATCAGGAGGGTGTTTTTTCCTTTGAGGGATGGTATGCAGAAATAGAAAGGTTTCTGTTTCTTTCTAATGAAAAACCCAAGAAAATGAGACAAATGAACCCAATGATTTAATCATAAATGGCACAAGAAACCCGAATTCTACTGATTTTTTCTTTCTTTTTTTTTTTTTTTTTGAGACGGAGCTTTGCTCTTGTCACGCAGGCTGGAGTGCAGGGGCGAGATCTCAGCTCACTGCAATTTCCACCTCCTAGGCTCAAGTGATTCTCCCACCTCAGCCTCCTGAGTAGCTGCAACCACAGGCAGGCACCACCATGCCCAATTTTTGTATTTTTTGTAGGAATGGGGTTTCGTCATGTTGCCTAGGCCGGTCTTGAACTCCTGAGCTCAGGAGATCCACCCACCTCAGGCTCTCAAACTGCTGGGATGACAGCTGTAAGCCACCGCACCTGGCCTTACATGTCATTTAAATAAGACAGAATTTGAGTTCACCACCCATGGGAAGAAGTGAACCCCACTTTGCTCAATCAATTCATTTTGTAAAATGTCTTTTTAAAATGGTGACTATGTCTGTGTCTAAGGCAGACTTTTAACACTATAATACTGTAAGGTGCATAGCCTTGGGAACTTATGCTCTCTTTGAGTTCAGTTTCCCCATCTATAAAAATGGGCATGAGCTGGGCGTGGTTGCTCACACCTGTAATCCCAGCACTTTGGGAGGCTGAGGCAGGTGGACCACAAGGTCAGGAGCTCGAGATCAGCCTGCCCAACATGGTGAAACACCGTTTCTACTAAAAATACAAAATTAGCCAGGGGTAGTGGTGGGTGCTTGTAATCCCAGCTACTCAGGAGGCTGAGGCAGGAGAATCACTTGGATCCGGGAGGCAGAGGTTGCAGTGAGCCGAGATCACACCACTGCATTCCAGCCTGGGTGATAGAGTGAGATTCCATGTCAAAAAAAAAAAAAAAAAAAAAAAAAAGACATGAAAATAACGACTACTTCTGTTGGTTAAAGAAATGGAGGTGCTGCATTGCATGCAATGTCTGTTCAAGAGCTTGTACTCAACAAAGTACTTTCCTCTGCTATAAGAACCTGTTTATATGAGCAATGTCTACATTGCACCAGTTACAAATATTTCTTACCCATTCATTAATGTAAATTTTCTTTTATCACAATTTTTAATAATTATTATTTTTATAATCTTGAAAATAATAAAAACTACAATCTGTTTAAAGGATTTTGCAGTATAAATGCTTCCTTATTTCTCAGTTTTCTTGTAACACAGAGGCAGTAAACTTGGTGTTCAAAGCACGTCTGTGAAAGGCCTTAGATGTCTCTGAACCCTAGAAAGTGTTTGCAAAACTGCATGTATGAATAGAGACAGATTTTTCCAGGGAGGGGACCCATAACTTTTATTAGATTATCCCTGCCTTACTCCAACTGCTGCTATAACCCTATGTTGCGTGTCTTTTACAATAGCCCAGCTTTGCATCTATATAGGAAATTGAAAACTACTTGGCCACTTTTATGTTAATAAAAAAGGTCAGGCCGGGCGCGGTGGCTCAAGCCTGTAATCCCAGCACTTTGGGAGGCCGAGGCGGGTGGATCACGAGGTCAAGAGATCGAGACCATCCTGGTCAACACGGTGAAACCCCGTCTCTACTAAAAATACAAAACATTAGCTGGGCATGGTGGTGCATGCCTGTAATCCCAGCTACTCAGGAGGCTGGGGCAGGAGAATTGCCTGAACCCAGGAGGCGGAGGTTGCGGTGAGCCGAGATCGCGCCATTGCACTCTAGCCTGGGTAACAAGAGTGAAACTCCGTCTCAAAAAAAGAAAAAAAAAAAAAAAGTTCAGGAGGGGAATGATAAGGAAGGCTGGGAGAATCAGACTTAAAAAAACAGGAAAGGACCATGGGGGACTAGATCAGCTGAGCTCCTTCTGAGAAGGGAGGGTACATATAGCCGTGCAGCTTATGTACTGTGCAGTTCCAGAGCATCAGCCACTATACTTGTGCAGTGTACAACCTGCACAGCCACCTATGGAAGTCCTGAGCAGGGCCCTTAGGATCCCCTTCAGAGGGAAGTGGTGCTCGGATGCTGGGCAGCCCAGAAAAACAGCGTCCTTCCTGCTCCTTTGTGCCAGCTGCTTTATTTATTTCAACTCCTTTCATCCTCTCTAGAGCCCATCCGAAAATCACCGGGGACCTTGTTAAAATGCAGATTTCTAGGCTCTCTCCCACACTACCACTCACCTCCCCGCCCCCAGGATCCTGTCTGATAAAGAAGTTCTGGGTGGTACCCTGGGAATTTCCATTTAATGAGCACATCAGCTGATTCTGATGTGGGTGGCACAGGGAACACATTCAGAGAGGCACTGCCCTGCATGCTTAGTTGTATGATTGCTATTTTATAAACGGGTAAAGTTTCACTCACCCAGGATCACATAGCTGGCAATTAGCAAAGAGGGAATTTGAATTCAGACCCTTCTGGCTCCAAAGCCACTTTTCACCACAGTCAAGACATCTCTCTTCATACCGGTTTCTGAAACTTCAGTTTTTTTTCCTGTTCCAAATGTCACTTCATATGTTTTCTGTTTGTTTGTTTTGAGACGGAATTCAGTGACGTGATCTCAGCTCACTGCAACCTCCACCTCCCGGGTTCAAGTGATTCTCCTGCTTCAGCCTCCCAAGTAGCTGGGACTACAGGAGCCTGCCACCACACCTGGCTAATTTTTTGTATTTTTAGTAGAGATGGGGTTTCACTGTGTTAGCAGTGAATGGCCTTGATCTCCTGACCTCACAATCTGCCTGCCTTGGCCTCTCAAAGTGCTGGGATTACAGGCATGAGCCACAGCACCTGGCTCATGTTTCTTTAAATTGGTTTTATTAAAAATAAAACTGGCTAGGCCTGATGGTTCATGCCTGTAATCTTAGCATCTTGTGAGGCTGAGGTGGGTGGATCACTTGAGCCCAGGACTTCAAGACCAACCTAGGCAACATAGCAAGGCCCTGTCTCTTTTTTTTTTTTGGTGGGGGGGGACGGAGTTTCGCTCTTGTTACCCAGGCTGGAGTGCAATGGCGCCATCTCGGCTCACCACAACCTCCGCCTCCTGGGTTCAGGCAATTCTCCTGCCTCAGCCTCCTGAGTAGCTGGGATTACAGGCACGCGCCACCATGCCCAGCTAATTTTTTGTATTTTTAGTAGAGACGGGGTTTCACCATGTTGACCAGGATGGTCTCGATCTCTTGACCTCGTGATCCACCCGCCTCAGCCTCCCAAAGTGCTGGGATAACAGGCTTGAGCCACCGCGCCCAGCCCAAGGCCCTGTCTCTTAAAAAAAAAAAAAAATCAGCTGGGCATCATGGTGCATGCCTGTGATCCTAGCTCCTCAAGAGGCTGAAGTAGGAGGCTCGCCTGAGGCTGGAGTTCGAGGCTGCAGTGAGCTATGATTCTGCCACCGCACTCCAGCTTAAGCAACAGAGCAAGACGCCATCTCAAATAAAAAGTAAATGAAAATAAAACCTAGATTTGTTTTAAAGGAAAAAACAGTATTATTTTGATGCATAGAAAACTATTATTCCTTGCTATTTCCTGTAAATAGGAGGTAACCACAAAAGTAAACTGACAAAGTGGATGCAGTGGGCGGCGACCTTGTTTCCAAACAAACAAACAAAGAGAACTGTTAGTGACAGATCCTGACCATTGTGAAAATAACAGGGCTGAAGTAGCGCAGCCTCCAGACTTGGTTACTCTCCTAGTCCTTCTCCAAACAAACGAACAAACAAACAAACACTCTGGACATTCATGCAGTATACATGTTTTCTTAACCTGAGGTCCAAATATGGGCTCAGGGGAGGGAACAGTTTGTGTGCTGCTTGATCTATCAGAATGTTTTCCTGAGCTGAGTGTCCATTGCCCACATTCAAATCTCAAAGGGGCTTGCTATTGAAAAATGGTGAAAAATTGCTGTTTGAAGTGAATGGTTCCAAAGAGAGAAAGTAGAGAGTCACTTTACAGTAGAAAACTTGACGAACACCACCTCAGGCAGGCAATCAGTGTTGACATCATGTTGATAGAATGTATCATTATGAGAATAGCACAGTGCCTCTGGAGTCATTCTCCCAGAAACACATTATCCAAATCTAATCATGAGAAAAGCACCCGACAAATTCAAAGTGAGGGATATTCTACAAAATACATGGCCAGGGCTCCTCAAAATTGTCAAGGTCATCAAAAATCAAGAAGGGTCTGAGGCACTGTCACAGTCAAGAGGAGTCCAAGGGACGTGGCATCCAAATGTGACATGTGATCCTGGCTGAGATCCCAGAACAGAAAAGGGGCATTAGGAAAAAACAGAGAACATCTCAATAGAGTAGCGATTGAGTTAATAATAACAATGTTGGCCCGGTGCGGTGGCTCACGCCTCTAATCCCAGCGCTTTGGGAGGCCAAGATGGATGGATCACTTGAGGCCAGGAGTTCGAGGCCAGCCTGGCCAACATGGTAAAACCCTAGGCATGGTGGTGCATGCCTGTAGTCCCAGCTACTTGGGAGGCTGAGGGAGGAGAATCACTTGAACCAGGGAGGCAGAGTGAGCTAGATTGCACCACTGCACTCCAGCCTGGGCAACAGAGTGAGACTCTGTCTCCAAAAACAAACAAAACTCATCATCATAATAATGATGCCTTAATATTGGTTCATTAGTTGTGACAAATGTAGCATAGCAGTATAAGATGTTAATAATATGGGAACGGAGTGTGGTTATTTGAGACTCTCTGTACTATGTTTACAACAGTTCTGTAAATCCGAAACTATTCTATACTAAAAAGTTTATTTTAAAAAAGGCAAGGAAAAAATCTATAAAACAGTTCAAGCCTACAAAAAATACACAAAATAACTTACAGACATGCATGTACCCACCATGTAGGTTTAACAGATACTAACATTTTGGATCATTTGCTTCAGATATCTTTTGTCTTTTACACGAATAAAAGGTTGTCAGTATAGTTAAAACTATTCTCTACTTTTTTCTCTCTTCCTTCATCCTGAGAGATAATATCTGACATTGTTATCACCTCCATGAATATTTTATACTTTCGATACATACATAGGTATCCACAAACAATGCTGCTCTTGTTTTTGTATTGATATTTACATAAACAGTAGTGTATCATTATTTAACCTTTGCAAATTGCTCTTTCACATAATACTGGCTGTTAAATCTATCTATGTTGATTCATTTGGATCTTGTTCATTCATTTTAACCTCCATATAGTATTCTACCGTACAAGTAAAGGACTATTATTCATCTTTCCACTGAGGGACCCTTAGATTGTTTCTAGTATTTTACTATTGAAAACCATGTTCTAATTAACATTCTTGTTTGTGTCTCCTGGTGTATACATCAAGAGTTTTGGGGTATCCTCCTTCCTAATGGAGTTGCTGGGTTGTGGAGTAGGTGTGTCTTTAACCTTAAGGATATTGCCAAGTTGCTCTCCAAAGTGTGTGTACTAATTTTTCTTCCCCAGAGCAGTGAATGAGAATACGATTCTCCCCATTCATCCTTGTGAACAGTTGGTACTGTCCAATTCTTAATTGTGCCAACCAGGTTGCTGAGTATATTTTCATGCTTATTGGACGTTCTGCCTTCTTATGTGAGTTGCCTGTTTATAGCTATTGCTATTTTTGCACTGGTTTGCTTATAATGTTCTTATGAATACGTATGTAATTAGTTACAAAGACAACACAATGTGTTCAGCTATGTTAGCCCAGTGACATATTCGAGCAGGCTCACACTGTCTTTCAAGAGACAACTGTGCACATCTCTTCAGACTCCTGTATCCAGTGACCTTACATTGGTAGCTGAAATTGCCCATGGTGGGAATATTTCTACAAGGGAAATTAGAAAATGCTATAGATCTTCGCTTTCCCCACCCCATAGTCCATATTAAACATTTACCAGCACGCCACTATCTTAACCTCCACCTTGGCCCAAGCATCTCCCACAATATGACTGATTTGAAAATAAACCTTGATCTCCTAACTTGGCTTTTGAGTCTGTTGGAACTGGGCCCTGGACCTCTTTCAGAAGCAATTTTATCAGGGTTTCTGTAATAGATGATAGATTCAATACCCCTTTGAACTAATGCATCTTCGACTTTGAAGTGGATCACTACTCATTTAAAGCAAAGCAAGGCTCCTTCAGCAGCTCATCAGTCACAGTAATCCAAGCACTGAAGTAGAATCCAGGTATCCAGTAACCCTGGAATTGGAAGGGATGGCGAACGTTACCGCCCACCACTGTTGCCACGCCCCCACCATCGTCTCAATCTTGTTTCTTTGGACAATTTCCCCAGCAGGTATCAGTTCAGTCTCTGTATGGACATTCTGATGACAGAGGAATTTCTCCCACACAACGCAATTCCTCAAACAGAGACTGCAAGATAATGCTGACTTTTTGTTTCAATTGGAAAAGAAGAAAAATTCTTTAAAATAAATGAAATCTGTTTTCCTTTCCATTAGTCTGCCCATCGGTGTTACCTGGATCAAATCTAATGACAACAAGCAGAGCTAGAATAATGGAAAGAAAAACAGATTTAAAAAGTCTA
>NW_022437674.1:0-29948 GCF_009761245.1 Sapajus apella
GCACAGGACACACACAGGGGAGACAAACTTCCACAGATCAGAATTCCTTTCCTGCATCCAGACCCTGCAGACATTCACTGCAGAGGAAGGACAGTCTGATAGCGGGGACTCAGCAGGAGATCAGTCTCAGCCAAGCACCTCATGCCCTCTCCGTAAACCTGACCCTGAGGAAGACCCTGGAGAATGGAGTAGGGCTTGGCCTGAGGGGTCCCCTGGGATACTCTCAGAGAAGCTCAGCCCTAGAAGCCCCAATCCCAGACCCCTATCCCCAAATCCTTACTCCAGATAAAGCTGAGGAGCCTGTGCGAGGGCTGGCTTGTGGCTTCCTGGGCAGGGCTTACTGGGAGCAATGAATTACCAGCTGCCTGAGGACTGTGGCTCCTGGAGCTGCTCACCAGCCAGGGCTCAGCCCTCAGAGCCTCATCTGGGCAAGGACAGAACCTTCTTCACCTGATACTCAGAGTAGCGAGGACAGAAAGACAAGCTTTGTAGGCTGTCAGCCAACTACCTTGGGAGGTTTAGGACACTCCATAGAAAGTCCAGTGTCCCCAGAAGAAACAGAAGACAGAAGATGTACCTGGCAGCAGCTTGTCCACAGGGATCTGACCTAAAGGTGCTCTCTCATGGAGGCAAGTCATACTAAATGCTGTTTGTGTGAATACCTCCCTTGTGCCAAGCATTAGGTCAGGTGAGTAATTTAAAGTATTTACAGATAGCATGAAAAGCCACAGACTTTGATGGAGAGAAGCTTATTTGATGGAGAGAAAACTGAGGCACAGGAACGCACAGTCACCGAACCAGAGTCACACAAACACCAAGGGCAGGTCAGAGTCCCATGGGGTCTGTCTGCAGCCACAGGCCCATCCTCTCCACCAGAAGTGAGGGCTTCCTGGGGTCTAAGGACCCCACAGTCATTTACTGGCTCAATGCTTTCTTCTTAGGCATCCGAACCTCAGAGAAGTGAGAGCAAATGGACAGCTGATTAGTTTGTACTCCAGAACTAAATCGCCTGCCTCAGCTGTCCATCAGGGCAAAAGCTGTCCAGGCCTCCCCCTTAGATCTTAGCCTCCATCACTGAGTCTCAAATCCTGTGTTTTCCAATGTGGCGACGTCACTCTCGTGAGAGGATACAGGAGAGGCCTTTGTTTTCTTTCCCCACTCACACCCTGCACCAGCACAGGCCCAGTGAGAGACACATACTCAGAGGAGTTCTCACGTCAAAAATGAAGGAATTAAATGAAGGAATGAATGATCTGTAACCTCTTTAGAGACTGGATCCTGGACGCAGAATCCTAGGAGGTTCTAGGCACACCTTTTCCTTGTCCTCAGAGGCTGATGTCTATGTTTCATCCCCCCTCTACCTCTTGCCCCTAAAGCCACCCCACCTCATGTGACTTTGAAGCTCCTTGGCCACTGGAAGGTTTTCAGGGCTCCCTGGTCCTAGAATGTGGCACTGGGGGCACTGTAGCCCCCTCTGCTCACTGCCATGGGTGTCTCTGGCTCTCTCTGCTCCTCCATGTCCCTCATCTTCCTCCCCCTTCATTCTAACTGGCAAGGCGTCTCCTGCACAGTTTCTTCCACCTTAGGACTTCTCCAGACATTCCCTGTAACTAGGCTGACGATTCTGTTCCCTTCCCATTCACAGTGTGCTCTGGCCCACCTCCCAGGAATTAGGAAAGGCACAGAAATCAGCTGGAGTTGCCGCTCCTGCCAGGACATCTCGAGCCAAGGTCCCCAGGTCACTAAGAGAATGAGCTTTCACTGTGTCCCCATCCAGGGCTCTTTCCCTGTGTGAGGCAGACCTGTGGAAAAGACCATGGGACAGGGATGGCAGCACCTCCATCCACTCCTATAATTGCCAGACAAGTTCTTCTGACCTCTTGCACAAACAATACCAATTTATAGAGATAGTGATTTGCAGTAAAGAAAGATTTTAATTAATCCAAATCTGCCAAACAGGAGGACACAGGTTTATTATTTCTCAAATCAGCCTCCCCAGTAGATCAAAAGTTAGAGATTTTCAAGGAGTTGGCCAGGCGCAGTGGCTCATGCCTGTAATTCCAGCACTTTGGGAGGCTGAGGCGGGTGGATCACAAGGTCAGGAGATCGAGACCATCCTGGCTAACATGGTGAAACCCTGTCTCTACAAAAAAAATTAGCCAGGCATGGTAGCACATGCCTTTAGTCCCAGATACTCAGGAGGATGAGGCAGGAGAATCACTTGAATCCAGGAGGCGGAGGCTGCAGTGAGCGAAGATTGCACCACTGCACTCCAACCTGGGTGTCACAGCGAGACTGTCTCAAAAAAAAAAAAGATTTTCAAGGAGTTTCAGGGACACAAGACTGAAAAATAAGTCCTGCTAGTTGTTTGGGGATGAAATCATGCAGGTGGGGGGAAATGGTCTGTCTTTGTGGAACCTGCCTCTAGGTGGGTACCACTTGACGGGAAGAGCCATTAGTCATGGGTACAGATGACGTCAGCTGGTGGCCAGAATGCAAAATCTGAGAAAACTCTCAAAATACCAATCTCAAGTTCTGCAATAGTGATGTTATCTATAGGAGCAATTAGTCACACATTTTGTAAACTCCGGCCTAATGACATTGGAACAGTAAGGGAGTATAGACTGTGCCTACATTTTAGCAGAATTCAGGCTGCTCCCATAATCTTAATCCCATGATCTTTCATTAGTCTTACAAAGGCAGTCCCTGGGCACTAAGGGAATTCGTTTCACGGAGGAACTATTATCACTCTTGCTTCAAAGTTAAACCATAAACTAAATGCCGCCCATGGTTAGCCTGGCCTATGCCTAGGAATGAGTGAGGACAGCCAGCCTGAGGCTAGACACCGGATGGAGTCGGCCATCTAGTTTGCTCTCACTGTTGTCATCTTTGCACTGACTCACCAGGGTGTCACAGGCTGGACAAGCCTGCAGTCCCCAAAACCCATGGGCTCATTTCACCCATGTCCCTTGTGATTCCGTCCTCAACCTGCTGTGGAGCTCCCATTCTCCAGTCGCTTCCTAGAGGCTTTTGGTTTCCTGTCAGGCGTATAACAAGCTAGAGAGTCATCATTCAGTTCTCACAGCAAGTAAAATGCTGAACAAACTCAAAAATCAACAACTCCTCAAAATCCCTCAGAGATGTGAGGTCTCAGTGCCAACTGACCCACATATTGGAGAGAGTGACAGGCAAAGACAGATCAGCAACCTCATCTGAGCAGAAACCCAGGCACAGAAACCCCAGTGGGAACCAGGGCTGGGGACAGAGAACCTGAACTGTGACTGGTGAGTTGCCAAAGAATCAGTGCAGACAAGACCCAGAGGGAAACACTCAAGGGGATGAACCACTTTTGACAACAGGGGCACTTTTTGTGACTCTTAGCTTCTGGAGCTCTACCAGGGTTTTGCAGTGAATATTCACTAAAATCTCCTCATCCTTTCTGTGGGGGGAGGGTAAAGGAACAACTTGAAGATATGCTAGTGAATTCTATTCTTCTTAATAAGACCTGCCTTTAAGAGAAACTATTTTACCACAGCCTAATCAGCTAGGGTTTTGTCAAAGCCTAAATGGCCTGGAGGAGAGAAAATATCCAACTCCAAATTCCTCTAGCCATTATGTCTCACCTCAAATGAGCAAAAACCTTAGAAGCTTCAGGTTTTTGTGTCCTAGGCTATGTCCTGGGCTGTGTCCTGGACTGTAAACATCACAAGTGCCCCTTGTGACGTTCACAGCCCAGGGGCACTTGTGACATTCACAGCCCAGGACACGGACCTCATCCAGGACCACAGAACCCTTCCCTCTCCACACTCACCACCACATCACTGAATGCCTGCTCTCTCAAGTCCCTTTACCCAGTACATCATGTCTGACTTTCCACACATCATACAAGACAGACTATAACAAAAAAATGTGTGTGTCTATATATATATATATATACACACACACACATATATGCAATTTGAAAGACAGAGTAAGGATCAGAACAAAACACAGATGTGACAGATGTGTTGAAATTATCAGACTGGGAATTTTTTTTTTTTTGAGATGGAGTTTTTGCTCTTGTTGCCCGGGCTGGAGTGCAGTGGCACGACTCAGCTCACTGCAACCTCTGAACCACTGAATCATTGAACCTCCTAGGTTCAAGCGATTCTTCTGCCTCAGCCTCCTGAGTAGCTGGGATTACAGGCTCATGCCACCATGCCTGGCTAATTTTGTATTTTTAGTAGAGATATGTTTCTCCATGTTGGTCAAGTTGGTCTCAAACTCCCAACCTTGGGGAATCTGCCTGCCTCGGTCTCCCAAAGTGCTGGGATTACAGATGTGAGCCACTGCACCCAGCCCACATTGCGAATTTAAAAGAAATGTGGTTAAGGGTTATAATTTAAAAAGTAGACACCATGCAGGAACAGATGAATTATGTAAGCAGAGAGATGAATATTCTAAGAAAGAATCAACAGAAATGCTAGAGATAAAAAATACTGTTAGAGAAATGAAAAATGCCTTTAATGGGCTTACTGATAGACTGGACACAGCTGAAGAAAGAATCCCTAGCTGGAGGATGAGTCAATAGAAACGTCCAAAACTGAAACAGGAAAGTTCAAAAAGGGTGGAAAAGAAAGCAGAACAACATATTCAACTACATGTTTAATATTTTGTACTGAAAATAGCAATTTTTAAAGTTCATAGTTGTGGGTCAACTACAAAGTCTGTAACATACATGTAATGGGAATACCGGTGGTTTGGGGGACCAGTTGGAGGTAGCCAGGTGGGTGCTATCTGATGGTTTTACTGTCTGTTCCACATACACCTGTTTCCTCATGATGATGCCATTTTCATAAGTTGGGGTTCTTCATGTGGAGAGACACATGAGCCACTGGCATCTCACTTAGACTCTTCCTGATTAACATGAACTTAAACTCTAGTTGTGTTTCCTGAGGTTAAGAGAAAATGAAGAATGCATTTCACATACCTGTTTTGGGCTCCTCCCCATTTTTCCTAACTCTGCACAGAAATGAGAAGCAGAGAGCTCTTTCTATATTTACTAACATAACACACATCACTTCTCTTAATTTGGCATCATTCCTCCCTTTATGTAATTGACACACCTAAGACTCTCTCTCTCACCAGTTCTGTCCTTTTATTGGGACTTTCTATTTAGGGAGTGGCTCATTTCAACTCACCTTCGGCTTCTTCCTTTGAGCATAGTGTGATCCTGCTGGAATCCACAACACACCTAAACCTTATTTTGGTATCAGGAGAAATACTACTGCCAGCAATTGATCTTAGATGTTTGGACCATCAATAAAAATTTCCACTTATGAAAAAATTTTCATGTTGCCACCAAATATTTTTTGTTACTAGAGTCAGAGCATAACATGAGGTCTGAACTCCTCACAACTTTTTACAGTATTTCAAATTGAGCATCCAAAATCTGAAATGCCCCCAAATCCAATACTTCTGACTACTTCTGTGATATGAAAAAGAAGTGCTAACTGGAGCATTTTGGATTTCAACTTTTTCAGATTTTGGATGCTAAACCAGTAAGTACACTGCAAATATTCCAAAATCAAACCAAGTTAGAAATCCAAAACACTTCTGTTTTTAGGCTTTCTGCATAAGGAATACTTTATTCATATAAACTATAGGCATGAAGCTGTACAGCATATCTCTAGAACCTCCTCATCCTGCATAACTGAAACTGCACACTCATTGAACAATGCCCTATTCCCCTGACCCGAGCTCCTGGCAACTACCATTCTATTCTGTGACTCACTCTGGAATCCACTAATATGAGGTCCATAGAGTAGTCACAATCATGGAATCACAGAGTAGAATGTCTAATGACATTCTACAAGTCATTATAGTATTCTACAAGTATCTGCAAGACTTCTTCCCAAATTTTGGTCTTATGTCGAAACACATATGATCCATGAGGTTCAGATTTCCAGCGGTTCATGCTCCCCCTTTCCACCAGTCAGTTCTGCATTTGCAAACATCCACATGTATTTCTAGAAAGATCCACACGGTCCTCACCTTCCCTCTACAAGGGGAAAGAGAGTATCATGGACCCAGAACAGGGAACATGGTCTTTCTCCAAAGCTACCAGCTCTTGCCTGACCCTTCACTCTTTCTAGATCATTCCTTGGACTCTGCTCTATCTTTAGAGTCACTGGCTCAAGTCAGTCACTGCAAAAGCCCTGGGGAAACTGCCCCACCTTGTGCCTCCACTGCCTGATGGCTGAACTGACCTCCAGGCTTGCCCTGGCCTCCCCTGTGTTACTTCTGCTGAAGTACCCAGTCCCAGGCCAGGCTGCCCAGTACCCACAGGATACCCAAAGGACAATGGTAAGTTCCATCATCACCCATCTCTAGGATGTCCTTGGAGAGAGAAGCTGCAGAGAAAACATACCGGGGGTGGGGGGGAAGTAAAACTGAAACTGAAAAGAATCCAGCAGCTGCATGTTCTAGGTGAGGACCACAAGGTGCGCCAGGCAGGCAGCTGGAGAGGGAGGGACTCAGAGAGGCACCAGGAGCTGTGACTCTTGGTCCTGTGTCTTTCCATGACCCAACAGAGCTGTTCCATTCACACTTGAGAAAGTCTGTACTTCTCCCACATAAAGCAGGCAGCCTCACTACCTCTGAGCCCTCAGATTGTCGTGCATCTGTCTTATAACACACACACACCTGCCATGGGTTTTTAAGGACTTCAGTAGGCTGAGAGGTGGGAGATGCCAACTCTCACTGAAAAATGCCTTTGTAGGAATTAAAGGTGCCACAAAGGGTAATCTCTCTGTTATCTACACAGTGGAGACTCCGAAGCCCTCCATCGCCTGCAGCAACTCAAACCCCAGGAAGACTGAAACTGTGATCTTAAACTATGAACCTGAGATTAAGGAAGCAAGCTACCTGTGGTGGGTAAATGGTCAGAGCCTCCGAATCAATAGCACGTGGGAGCTGTCCAATCACAACAGAACCCTCATTCTATTCAGTGTCACGGAGAATGATACAGGATCCTATGAATGCGAAGTGAAGAATCCAGTGAGTGCTAGCCGCAGTGATCCAGTCATCCTGAATGTCCTTCGTGAGTATCTTCTGTTCCTCTGTGGGCCCAGGCTTCCATCCCAGATACACATGGCCGGTGGCCAGGCCTCTCAGGTCCAAGTACAGAGACCTTTATCCCTGGACATCGAAGCTGGCCATGATTTTCTGCCCTGGGCAAACCAGAGTAGGCCTAGCCTCAATCAACAATAGGAAGAAAGGGGCTGCTCCTATCATGGGAGGCTCAGGGTCCACAGCTTGTGATGAAAGAAACAGGTGAGTGTCTCAGGCTCCAGATCAGTGAACACGGCAGGGGTTTGCCTGGGACTTCCGTGTTGTGACTTGGTTCACAGGGTCACTGTGGCCCTTCCACAGAGCAGGAGCTTCCCCTTCCCCCTGACAATATTACCTGTGGCTTTATTCTCTTTGCTCCAGATGGCCTGGGTGCCCCTACCATTTCTTCTTCATACAGCTATTACCATTCTGGGGAAATCCCCAAGGTCTCCTGCCTCACAGACTCTCACCTACTGGAAGAGCATTCTTGGCTGATTGATGGGAAGTTCCAGCAATCAGCACAAGTGTTCTTTATCCCCAAAATCACTAAAACATACAGAGGGGTCTATAACTGTGTCATCCATAACTCAGACACTGGCAAAAGAAAAAGAGGATCATAGTCCCTGGTAAGTGGATCCCTAGAGCACTGGCGATGTTTCCCAGTGAGGTCTATCTGGATATCAGGAAAGAGCCACCTGCCCTCTGCAAAGGGAGAGGGGACATCAAACACCCATGACAGGGAATGTTTCTACTCCAAAGCCACCAGCTTTTGCCTGTCCATTTTGCTCTTACTAGATGATTCTTTAGACTATACACTAACAATGAACAATCTGAAAGGAAATTAAGAAAACAATTTCAGTTGACATTAACATCAAAAAGAATAAAATATTTTGAAATAACTTTAACCAGAAAGGTCAAGGGATTCTACTCTGAAAACTACAAAACATTGCTGAAAGAAATTAAAGATGACATCAATAAATAGAAAGACATTTCATTTGTATGGACTTGAAGACTCAATACTCTTAGGAAGACAGTACTACCCAAAGTAAGCTGCAGCTTCAACCCAACCCCTACCAGAATCCCAGTAACACTTTTTGCAGAATTACAAAAATCTGTCCTAAATCTGACCTGAGAAGCTCTTATTAATGACTTCCACAACAAAGACACTTAGAGAAAGAAGCACCCATGATAAGGTGGAAAGTTCTGATGACACAGAAAATAACAACCAGCCCTTCTCACATCTCAAAGCATTCAAAAACATACGAGTGCAGCATGGTCAGTGTGGAATTCACCAAAGACTAATCACCAAGCTAGAAACGTGGTGAGGAAAAAAGAAGGCAGGAATCTATCTGACTTGTCACCTCCCACTTTTGCCTACTAATCTGATGCTGAAAAGAAATGCTCACTGGAGCATTTTGGAATTTGAATCTTTCAGATTTGGGATGCAATCAGTAAGTATATGGCAAATATTTCAGAATCAAAAAATGTCAGAAATACAAAACCCTTTTCATCCTAAGTCTTATGCATAAGAAATACTCAATCTGTGTGAACTATGGGCATCAAGCTGTACAGCAGACCTCTAGAGCCTCCCCATCTCCCATAACTGACACTGCACACCCATGAATAATTCCCTATTCTCCCCACTACCAGCTCCTGGCAACCAGCAGTCTCTCCTCTGATTCACTCTGGAATCCACTTACATGAGGTCCCTAGAGTAGTCAAACCCATGGAATCAGAGTAGAATATCCAATGAAAGAAAATATTTGCAAAACTTCTTCCCAAATTTGTATCTCATATCCATCAAACACACACAGTCCGTGAGGACCAGATTTCCAGCAGTTCATGCTCCCCATTTCCACCAGTCAGTTCTGCATTTGCAAATGTCCACGTGTACTGCTAGAAAGATTTCCATGGTCCTCACCTGCCCTCTGCAGAAGGAGAGGAAACTTCAAGAACCCAGGACAGGGAACATGGTTCTGCTCCAAAGCCACCAGCTCTTGCCTGTCCCCTTCACTCTTTCTAGGTCATTCTAGCATGGACTCTGCTCTATCTTTAGAGGTCACTGGCTCAAGTCAGTCACTCTGAAACATCTGGGGAAAACTGCCCCACCTTGCGCCTCCACTGCCTGATGGCTGAGCTGACCTCCAGGCTTGACTCTGGTCCCCACTGGGTTATTTCTCCTGAAACATCCAGTCCTAGGCCAGGCTGCTTAGTACCTTCAGAGTTTCAGGACAATGGGAAGTCCCATTATTACTCATCTCTAGAATGTCCTTGGAAAGGGAAGCTGCAGAGAAAATACATCTAAGGGGGCAAAGTAGGATGGAATTTAGAAGAGACCCAGCAGTTGCACATTCCAGGTAAGGAACCCAAGGTGGGCCAGCCAGTCAGCTGATTAGGGAAGGACTGGGAGGGGCACCAGGGGCTGTGACTCCCACCCACATGTCTGTTCATGACCCATCACTGCTGCTCAATTCACAGCTGAGAAAGCCTGTGCTTCCCTAAGACAGAGCAGGTGGCCTCACAGTCCTGGATTCCTTAGATCATCGTACATCTGTCTTGTGACACACATACCAGCCACTGGCTTTCAAGGACTTGGGTGGGCTGAGAGGTGGGAGATGCAACTCTGACTGCAAGATGCCTGTGGAGGAATCAAAGATGCCACACAGGGCAATCTTCTGTTATCTCCACAGCGGAGTTGCCCAGAGTCGCCATCACCAGCAACAAATATAACGCCGTGGAACATGAGGATGATATAACCTTAACCTGTGAACTTGAAATTGGAAATGCCACCTACCTGTGGTTGGTAAATGGTGAGAGCCTCCAGTTGAGTCCCAGCGTACGGCTGTCTCATGATTACAGGACCCTCACTCTACACAGTGTCACAAGAAATCACACAGGATCCTATGAATGTGAAATACGGACCTCAATGGAAGTCTTCCGCAGTGACTCAGTCACCCTAAGGGTCTCCTGTGAGTATCTTTTGTTACTCTGTGGGCCAGGCCACCAGCTAAAATCCAAACAGCCAGAGGCCAGGACTCTCAGTCTCTCTCAGGTTCAAGTATGACACCCCTACTTCTGGACACCCGAGCTGCCCATGACTTCTTGCCCTGGGAAACCGGGTGGGCACAGTCTTGATCAAGAATATAGGGGGAGGGATGCTCTTGTCATGGGAGACTTGGGGTCCACAGCTTGTGATGGGAGAAACAGGTGAATACCTCAGGCTTCGGCTCAGTGAACACAGAGGGGGTTTGGCTGGGACTTCAGGGTGTGTCTTGGCTCAGAGGAACAATGTATCTCTTTAACTGACCAGGACCGTCCCCTTCCCTCGGAGGACATTACTGTGGCTTTATTCTCTTTGCTCCAGATGGTCCAGACTTCCCCAGCATTTCTCCTTCAGATACCCTTTACCATCAAGGAGAAAACCTCCACCTCTCCTGCTTCGCGGACTCTAACCCACCGGCAGAGTATCGTTGGATGGTTAATGGGACATTTCTGCCACCAGGAAAAGAGGTCTCTATCCCCCAAATCACTACAAAGAATACTGGGCTCTATGTTTGTTTTGCTTATAACTCAGTCACTGGCAAAAGAACCTTCGCATTCAAGAAGATCAAAGTCGTTGGTAAGTGAATCCCGGCATCACTGGCAGTAGGTTTTTAGATGGAGTCTATCTGGCTTTCAGAGAAAGTCAGGAAAACATTTTTATTCCCAGCCTGTGTCCCGCAGGCACAAGCAAATCCTAATTTCTCCTCCTGAACCCTCCTAATTTATCTCTACGGACTCTGTTTTCCTTGTTTTTCTGATTTCTCATGACTGACCTTGTGTCCAGCCTGAGCAACGTAGGGAGGGGGCTTTGTCAGCCCTGAGCCCTGTGTGGTGGAAGAGGCTTCACAGAGGGACAAGAAGGAGAGTCCTCAAGATCAGTTGCTTCTCGCTGTCGCCAACATATCCCTTTCTGTCACGTCTTTATTTTCTTTTACCTACTGCATGAGCTTCAAGAAACATCTGAGGCCTTGAAACAAGCTCATACTTTTACCCCAAATGAGAGGAGGAAGCCCCTTGGATGAGGGAGGAGCAGCTCAGACTCTGCTCCCTGCTCTGCTCTAGGCTCCTCTGTGACTGGCCCTGCCTGACTGCACCTGGGGTGGGACCAGTGTGTGAGGAGAAAGAGCCCTGGTGGCCTGTCTTGAATTTGGCTAAATCGAGTTGCCAGTTGAAGCCAAGTGTCCCCTGGGTCAGGCTGCAGGGAAATAAGCAGAGAGGAAGCCTCAGGGGAGACTCCTGAGCTGTGTCCTGGCTCTGACATCAGTGGCTTTATGAGGCTGTGGGCACAGCACATGGGACACAGCACAGAGGACAGTGAGTGACGTACACTTGGAGACATACAGAGATTCACCCAAGGGGACTCTGCGTGGCAGGAAAGATATATCTATATATAGATATAGGCTTTATATATACATAGTCTATATAAAGTATATAGTATATATAAGTATATATGTTTATATATATATGAGTATATGTCTGTAAGTCTATATATATCTATGTAGATATATATATATACTAAATACTATATATTGTATATGTATATTATAAGTACTACACTATAAAGATGCAACCACAAAAAGGTGAAATATTCTAATGCTATAGAAAAAAGCAATTATCCTTTCTGACGTCCCAAAGCCTTCAAAAAATATCTGAGTACAGCATGGCCAGTATGGAGTTGATATAAGACTCACTGCCAATCTAGGAACATGGTGAGAGGAATTTTTAAAAACTGAAACTGCAAGAATATAGTTGGCTAATCATCACCCAGCAACTTTTCCACAAGAATTATGTATTCCTTGAAGGAACAATTAGAGACTACTTCATGCTGCATGCTGGTTCCTGGGGCACCCGGCTGTAAAATAACATCACCTTCATATTTTTCTTCTTTTTGTTGAGATGGAGTCTTGCTCTGTCGCCCAGGCTGCAGTGCACTAGCGTGATCTTGGCTCACTGCAACCTCCACCCCCAGGTTCAAGCTATTCCCCTGACTCAGCCTCCTGAGTAGCTGGGACTACAGGTGTGTGCCACCATGCCCAGCTAATTTTTGTATTTTTAGTAGAGATAGGCTTTCACCATCTTGGCCAGGCCATAACTGACACATGAGGAAAAGATGCAACCACAAAAAGGTAAAATATTTTAATGGTATAGAAAAAAGTAATGACCTTGGTCTTGAACTCCTGGCCTCGTGATCCACCTGCCTCGGCCTCTCAAAGTTCTGGGATTACAGGCGTGAGCCACTGCGCCCAGCCTTCTTTTCTTTCCATGACAGATGCTTCAGAATCAAGTTCTCTTGGCTTCTCAGCTGGGGCCACTGTCGGCATTAAGATTGCCGTGCTGGCCAGGGTGGTTCTGATTTAGCAGCCCTGGTTTAGTTTCTGTATTTCAGAAAGACTGGCAGAACCGATGGCCTTCCCTCTTGTCCTATTTCCTACAGGACTGACTGCCATGCTTGGGAGAGGGAAAGAACTTCTTTGCCTCTATCTGGAACTGGATCTCCTTCTCCTCCCACTAAACTGTTTCTCAGCACTAATTCCTGCAGGTCTCTTCCTCCTTGGTGTCCATGCTCTCTGTATCCCCAGTCTCTTCTCATTTGCTTCCCAGATTCAATACTTTGTAAAACCCTCTTGGTCCTTTGTAAACATCTCTTGCTTGTGTCATTCTCTCCATTTCCATAAAACCGCCACGGTTGCCTGAAGTACTGGTGGACTTCTTGTCTCCAGTCTTTGAAATGTTCCTTGCATATGATTGCCTCATTAGCTTCCTGAAATCTAGTTAATTCACCTAATCCAGAATCCTCAGGGTTCTACTCTAGCCTATTTGATATGTTCACGTTTCTTCTTTTTACTAATCCTTCTCACTTCCTTTACCTTTATTCCCTAGTAGAAGTTTTCCATCCTAATTAGAACTCTCTTCCTACACATCCCTGCCCCTCCACCCCACATATACATAGAATTCTTAGTTTCAATGCTATGCCTAAAATCAGGGTGATCTCCCCTCCACCATCTGCCCTTCAGGTTTACTCACACCCTCATCACAAGTAAACTCTGACCTCAGGGAGAACAAAGACTCTAGCATTAATGTGTGAACCCAAGATTCAGGACACAACGTACCTGTGATGGAGACTTTTTCCCTGATGACCAATTCATGTGTTTATGAAAGATACAGAAATGAAGAAGGCAAGGTCCCTACCCCAGGAAACATAAAGCCTAAGACAGGAGATAAGACCTGAAAATAATCATAATACCATAATACAAAGAAACGAGGCCAGGCATGGTGGCTCACGCCTGAAATCCCAGCACTATGGGAGGCTGAGGCAGGCGGATCATCTGGTGTCAGGAGTTCGAGACCAGCCTGGGCAACATGGTGAAACCCCAACTCTACTAAAAATATAAAAATTAGCTGGGTGTGGTGGTGGGTGCCTACAATCCCAGCTACTCAGGAGGCTGAGGCAGGAGAATCGCGTGAGCCTGGGAGGCAGAGGTTGCAGTGATCTGAGATCGTGCCACTGTACTCCAGCATGGGCAATAGAGCAAGCAAGACTCCATTCCAAAAAAAAAAAAAAAAAGAAAGAAAGAAAGAAATGAATGCCACAAGAAATCAGAGAATTCTGAAATATAGCTACACATTGGAATCACTGGGAAACATTTTTATAAGTGGATGCTCTAGCCCCATCCATAAATTTTGCTTTAATGACCATTAAATCAAACGGATTATAGAGTGGGACCCAGGCATTGGTAATTTTTAAGTCTTCTGAGATGCTACTAACATGTAACTAGAATACAGAAGCCCTGTTCTAATAGGTAGAATTTAGACCTCAATCAATGATGTTTAGCTAGGAGTACTGGAATTACCTAGGGAACTTTTCAACATACATAAACCTATACTTTGTTGGCCCTACTCATTAATGGGCTACACAAAAGCTAAGTAATCCATTTGAGAAACAGAAGCTAAATGGAAAAGCCACCTCATTTGATCTGTTAAATTATATGGAAAGCATTGTCAAATGATAATTAATATGCGATGCTAAACTATCTCCAATTTATATTTATAGGTGTGCTAGTAAGTGTTCCAAAATTATGAGTCATAGAAATCTATTATCAGTCATAATGTCATATGCCACAGTAGTAACTAAGTTTCTATGTGAGCCATGTCTTTATCATAATGGACTCTAATCAGGTTTCTAACCATAGTCATTTTCAATCTTGGTCATTCACAGACAGCTGTTTTGACTTTTTCTCAAAGCATTTGCAATCAGCTACAGTCCAAAGTTGCTTCTTCTTCAAAAAGATTTATAAATAAGACTCTGACAAGTACTCTTGAATATAAGTTTCTGATAACTTTAAGATCATACCTCTGGACAGTCTAAGAACTTTTAGATTTTTAATAAACAGGCTGATACTTTCATGAAATTGCCAACCAAGAATAAGCAGGAAAAAAATCAATTTCATTGGACTAACTAATATTAATGACGATAATATTTTTACGATTTTTTATTTGGAAATTTGCCGATTCTTTAAATGTTTTGTTTTCCACATTTAGGACTTTTTTCTCTTTTAAGTAATCTACAGCTTACAGCCATTTGCTAAAGTACACTTTTGTGAACAAAAATAGAAAAATGTATTTGTGCTCCTTACCTGACTGCCCGAGAAATGGGGAACTGTTCATGACTATTTATATGTTTATGGTAATACAGTTATTTGCACAAGTTCAGTAAGAATCTGCCCTTTCTATAACAGGACACATTTGAAAGAATTGGTTATATTACCAAGGCTTTGACTGGGATGTTACATTTGAGAATATACAACATTCTCAAATATAATATCCCAGGTACTGCAGGCAAATGAATCCACAGGTACTGGAGGCAAATTCTGAAGTCAGCCTTGCTTTTCTTGTACAGTCTCAAAAGTTTTTTTTTTTTAAGTTTAATATGAGATTCCTTATAAAAACTACTAGCAAAGCAAACGTTAAAAAGAGCCTCCGTGGTTCATCACTACTCTTGCTGCACTTATTTGAAGAATCAGGCCAAGTTTGATGAGACTCAACTTACTTTGTAAACAAATTTGTCCTACTGGGAATTATCTTTGGTAAAAATAGAGACTCCTATAGAGAGAAAAAAGTATGTTGAAAAGAAAGACTATAGTGCACCTGTGATGAGATTGCGGCTCTGCTCATTAAGTTTTTATTATCCACCTGCAGACTGAACTGGACCGTGGATTCTTCTAGCTACTTCAATCCAATGCTCTCCCATGGAATTACTAAGAACAAGAGCTGCCCTGTTCCTGAAGCCCTGTAAGCCGGAGGTGGACAACTCAATGTAAATTTCAACAGATATCCCTCATGCCTGAGGTGTGAGCCACTTAGAGACTTCACTGAAATGTTCGACACACCATGACCAGAGACCCTCAAACTGCAGACCAGGACAAGAGTGACAACTCCACACTGTGGACAGCTTTTTCAAAGATGTCAAAACAAGACTCCTCTTCATGATGAAACTTTCACCCCTCTTAATTTGTTCTTGCTTATGCCTGCCTCCCTCACTTGGCAGGATAATGCTGTCATAAGAAATTCACCCACCGCTCTGGTATTGTATTGCCCAGGGGGAGCTGCCCGAAACAATGCCTCACAAATAAAAGTCAATTAGATGTATAAGTAAATTAGTTGTAACTTTGCTTTATGATGCATGTTCACAGCCAGTGATGGCCAGTGGAGTCTCTCAGGCTGCATCTTTCTCACCCTGACCCACCTGCCTCTCGCTTTTACTTACAAGGACCCTTCTGATTTCAATGGGCCACCCCAGATTATCCAGAATAACCTCAAGATACTTAACTTCATTACCACTGCAAAGCCTTTTTACCAAGAAAGTTAGATGCACGTGTCAGGGGTTAGAACGTGGACACTTTTAGGAGGCCATTGTTCTGCCTAACACAGGTAACCTTCTTTTTAAAAATGTATTTATTATACTTTATGTTCTGGGGTACATGTACAGATCATGCAGGTTTGTTACATAGGTATACACATGCCATGGTGGTGGTTTGCTGCATCCATTGCCCTGTCATCTACATTAGGTATTTCTCCTAATGCTATCCCTCCCCAATCCCACCACCTCCTGCTATTCCTCCCCTAGCTCCCCACCCACCAGGCCCCAGTGTGTGATGTTCCCCTCCCTGTGTCCATGTGTTCTCATTGTTCAACACCCACTTATGAGTAAGAACATGTGGTGTTTGCTTTTCTGTTCTTGTGTCAGTTTGTTGAGAATTATGGTTTCCAGTTTCATCCACGTCCCTGCAAAGGACATCAACTCAACCTTTTTTATGGCTGTATAGTATTCCATGGTGTACATGTGCCACATTTTCTGTATCCAGTCTATCATTGATGGGCATTTGGGTTGGTTCCAAGTCTTTGCTATTGTGAACAGTGCTGCAATAAACACACGTGCTGACACAGGTAACTTTCATAAACTTCACCTACAACACACATTTGTTTTGTATAGTTTAAAACAAAAACGACAACAGCCCTTTCCCAAAACAAACCTCCTTCTTGCCTGGGGACTAGACTGCCTTTGTAGGACTAACAAATTAGCCACAAGATTAGAAATTATGGTTTAAGAGTCATGCAGTTGGAGGCTACAAGATTCTGACCCTCCCTGAACTGCTCCTAACATCAGTGTCTGAGAGATGCTGTGGATCCGGCACTTGGGTCAGCTGACACCACCCAGACTGATCAACTGGGTCATCTGATCTCGTGACCGCCCCCCACCAGCCCACTGAGGAGCTGACTCAGCACAAAAGGACAGCTTCAACTTCCCATGATGTCATCGCCTACCTTACCAATCAGCACTCATGCTACATCAGCTAATACTAAAATCAGATATTCAATTTGAATGAACTCCATGGTCTAAGTCAAATTACCTATGACAACCCATCAGTTTTCAGTACTATGCAGTTAATTTGAAGAAAGACTGGGATTCAAGAGGATATAAGTCTAATGTTAACTAGGCATGGACTCATGAAGAACCAGGATGGCTACCTTGTCCTTCCTAAGTCCTTAAAGCTTTTATCCTTACAAATTCTGAATTCCATAACTCATCATGGAAATGAAAAATATTAAATGGAATATATTGGTGTGGCGACATAAATTGCTAAAAGAGTTTATAACCAATGTTTGGCCCCATGTTCCTGAGAAAACAATCAAAGTTTCAGGTACTCCTGGTCACCTGGTGCTCCATTTAAACATTTTAAAATGAGATTTCATTCCATTGTTATTTTCAATGCATGTTTTCTCACTCTGGCTGAATAAAAGTTCTCCCATGCAAGGGGGCCCATGTTACCACATAAGTTATTATGTCACAGTGTATTTTCACCAGGTAAAGAAAGTTTTCTACGGTTCACTAAATATAATCAACTTTTGTACAATCTAGAACGTATGGATTGGAACTCCTAAGAACATCAGAGAAAGACTGTCCTTGCCATCTGGATTGCAGCAAAATGTTGGAACCCTGAATTTGGGTTCATAATATGACAACTGTGCAGGGCCCCTCCACACACTTGGAAATGTACACCCGTTGGAACCCTTAAGGTAAAGCTAACGAGGGAAATCTCTCCCTAGAAGAAGCTGGCATCCTTGATGTGAAAAGTTTTTCCGAGATCACAGATCAAGACTTCTACCATCATGAGACTGTTATTTTTGAATATTTTTTTTCTTTTTTGGGCCTCTATAAACAACAGAAATGAAAAGCAGGTCTGTTGTGTGCACTTATGGGGTACACTTTTATTTATGAAGGATTTTCAGCCAGCCTTATACACAGATAACCTGATGTTTCGATAGGTAAAAAGATAAAGGCTCAATGAGAAACATTAATGATATGTACGTTGCCTCATACCCAGTCAGAATCAGAACATTAATTCACTCCTCTGAACCTACATTGTGAGTTTGAAACATTGCCAGGATGCCTTCACTTTTCTATAATGGAAGGGCATTATTTGTTAGGACCTTTTTATGTGGTTTGAAATAAATTAAGCAATGGTTAGAAATGTGTCTTTCATAATAAGCTCTATAGCAGATTCTACTGTAAAGTCTGTGGTTACACCACAGGTTTTAAATTCTCATGTGAAAGTTGTGCTAAATAAGGGAATCGGCTGAACAGAAAAGTATCTGTGCAGCTGGCACTTCCGGCCCCTGGAGAAAACATCAGGTATTACAGAGATTTAGTTGCAGAAGATTAACAAAAAGCTTGCTTAGTTAAGTGAGTAAGCTCTTTACCTAGCCTATTCTTTGATGTCTTTAAGTGATCTGGTTTATGGGGACCCTGGGCAAAAGGCATACTCTGAACTCTTGGTATTGTCCTCCTGATGGTCATAGTAATAGTCTCCCTGGTGCACTGTATTTTCTCAAAGCCGTTAAATGTTTGCATGCAGTCATCACTAAAATGTCAAATGGTTCCTCTTGAACCAGAATGACACAAGCTGAAAGAAAGGTGCAATCGTGAGGACACCAAAACCTATGAATGATATGTTGAGACCAGAAACCCAAAGTGATGGTAACTGAGAGTGGGCCTCAGACCGCACGTTTTGGTCACACTCTCGCCTAAGTGAGAACCTGACCCAAAAGGAGAAATTTTAAAAACAAAATTATGGGAGGCCATTGTGTTGGACTGAGCTCATGCACTAAACCCAGATAGAGCAAACCTAACAAAATGGAGTTGCTCATGCTAGACACCACATCATCAAAGTAAGACTTTAAAGAAACACATGGATATTAAACCAGAACAGACCAGGTTTGGTTTTTCTCCCGTAAACAGAAAGTTCCGGCATAAGGAGGCACCTTCTACTTAGCCCTTCTTCCTACCTTTGAAAAACTCATTGTTCTACTGTTTTCCCAGTGGGCTTCAAGACCAAGTAAGTAAATGTATGATGGTGACAGTGATATCAAGGACTAAAGCTGTGGTCAATCTCTCAAAATGGAGAAAATGACCTAATGGGATGAACTGTTAAAGCAAACTAAATATGGCCTGAGAAGGACTTCGTACTTCTCTATGTGAGTCCTTGTAGATGAACTGCAACATAATTTAATAAGTAGACAAGATTAAACACCTATGTAGGTGTATGCACCTGTAACAACTGCTAAGTCTCGGCCAACCTCAGCAGCCAAGCTTCAACAAGTTACACACTGCCGATTGTCCAAACTGTGTTCAGATAAGGCAAACACTGAGCTGCAACTAATCCAGCTGTTTCCGTACCTCAATTCCGATGTCTGCACATCACTTTACTTTTTTTGTCTATAAATTTGTTCTGACCATGAGGCACTTCTAGTCACTGAATCTGCTGTGATTCGGGGGGCTGCCTGATTCGTGAGTCATTCGTTGCACAGTTAAACTCCTTTAAATTGAATTCGGCCAAAGTTTTTTTTTTTTACCACAGTAGAGACAAACACAGAGATATTGCTTGTGTGTTCAGACAGAAGATGGTTTTTATAGGAACATATGAAAGCTGAAATTATAGGAGAGTCACCTTAAAATGTACATTGTGTAGATGGTTCTCACCATTCACCTAAGATGCATTGTAAAATATGACATTAGCGATGATTCTAGAAGAATAAAACACCCATGACATTTACCGATACTGTTTTTTTTTTAAATAATTTTAAAAGAATGGGGTGGTCCCTCCCATGTTCCCAGGCTGGGCCTCTCAACAAAATTCTCCCTCTGCAGTGACAACGCCTGAGAAAATGACATGGACTCAGGCTGATATGCAACCATTCTTGTCTACCTTGCCCCTGCTGTAAAACAGCACCAGCCCAGGGCCCAAATCTTTAGCTGGGGAGCTGAGAGAGGACATGGGATACCCAAGGCCTCCTATCTGGTTCCAGTCTACTGCAATGGGTACCAGAGTGGTCCATTTGCTTCTGAGGACACCTATATGCTGCACCCTAGCTTCTAAGGGTCAGACCTTCCTGGTTTCTCTGGGTCCCAGCTGCTTTTACCCTGCTGAGATATCCTCCTCCCCATGGGGGTCACTGCTTTGCCAGGCACCTCCTCAAGCTCCAGCTGACAGGTCAGCTAAGACCCAGACCTCAGAGGATTAACAAAGATTTTAACATCTACTATGTCCAACAGAGATGAGAGCTGTACAAAAAAATAAAGACGCAGAAATACATACGGCTCCCGCAACAACACTGTGTTCCAAAAAAATGTCCTCTGTGCCCCTCATTATGGAGCTCACTGAACCTCCCCACAAGGGCAAGTGCTTCCAGGGTCTCTCAATTCTTTCCCAGGAGGCAATGCACACGGTCGGTAACACAGCACCTCAGCAAAGGAAGTGGGGATTATTTACCTAATTAGATTAAGTTCCTAAAAAGGTCTCTATACAACCAAATTCCACTTCCCAGAGAAGAAAGAGAAAAGGCTACACCAATTGTGAACCACCGCTTTTCAAAAAAGCATCTTTGAATAGCCAAAACAATCTTGCGAGGATAAACTTAAGAACTTTCACTCTGTTATTTGAAATCATCTAAAACAATACAATTATGAAAACTGTGTGCTGCTGGTGTAAGAATACACATAAGGATCAATAGGATAAAATTTAAAGTCCAGAAATAAACCCTCACACTTATGGTCAATTGCTCTTTGACAAGGGTGTCAAGATAATTTAATGAAGGAAGAATAATCTTTTCAAATAATGCTGCAGAAAAATCTCAATAAACACATTACAAACAACGAACTTAGGAAACTTTACTTCCCACCATATCAAGCAATTATCTAAAAACAGATCAGTGAATTAAATATAAGAGCTATAACCAAAAATCAAAATCTTAGAAACAGACATAGGAGAAAATCTTGATGACCTCAATGTGAATGGATTCTTAGGTATGACACAAAAGCATGAGATGCAAGGAAAAATAGATACACTGGGCTTTATGAAGATGCAAGAATTCTGTGCATCAAGGCAAATTATTAAGAAAAAGACCAGACACAGAATGGGAGAAATAATTTGCAAATCACATATGTAAGGGTTTTATGTCCAGAATATATAAAGAACAGCCATAACTCAATATAAAAATGAAAAACCACCCAATTTATAAATGGGCAAAGGACTCAAATAGACACTTCTTCAAAGAAGATATACAAATTGTTTATAAGGACATGAAAAGACACTCAACATCATTAGTTATTAGGGAAATGCAAAGTCAAAGCCACAATGAGATACCATATCACACAACTGTGGCTATCATTTTTTAAAAATGTTAAGTAACAAGTAGAAGCCTTATGTAGAATTTGAAATGCTCATGCATCGCTGGTGAGAATATAATAAGGAATGGCGCTATGAGAAACAGTTGTACTGGTCCTCAAGAAGCTAATCAGAGAATTCTCATAGGAACCAACATATGTTCCCAGGTATATACACAGAGAAATGAATCCAGGGACTCAAACAGGTACTCAAATGGGGATGCTGATTGCAGCACTATTCACAATAGATAAAATATGGAAACAACTTAAGTGTCCATAAACACATGAATAGAAACAAAAACTTTGTGATACATACAACAGAATGCTAATCAGCCATAAAGAGGAATGAAGCTCTGGCACATGCTGGAACACGTGTGAACTTCAGAAACTGTGCTCAGTCAAGTATGCCAGAAACAAAGTGACATAGATGTGTATGATTGTATTCATATCAAACATCGAGGATACACACATTCAGAGAGAGAGAGTAGACTAGAGATCATCAAGGTCTAGGGTAGAAAGAATAGGGAGCATTTATTTAAAAGATACAGAATGTCTGCTAGGAGTGATGAGAATTTTCTACAAAAAATAGTGGAGATGGTTATTTAACACGGTGAATGTAATTAATTCCATTTGATTGTACAATTGGAAGTGGTTAAAATGGTGCATTATGTAAAATATGCATACATTCATTGATATATTTATAAACATGTATTAAATGAATAAAAATATATTTACAGCTTACATATATACATGTGTAAGTTTGTATATATACCCTCTCCCACAATTTTTTGAACAGCCTTTGATGAAAAAATGCTACTATGTAAAACAAACTCGTGGTGATCAGATAGCCCTCCTATACTTACATGCACTTTCTTCAGGGCCTTATCCACAGAGAGATTCAAGGATTTAGGAACACAAGACGGCACAGCCAACTGCAGATGCACAATATAAATGTACTCGCAAAGGGACTGAGAGTTAAGTTGGGGGCACAGACCTCAGCCAGGATACACACTCTCCCCATGGATTCGAACTTTATCTGACCCAGGCAATGATCCAGATCTTGTTGTGGGGTTGAGGAAGGACACATCAGGAAGCCTGTCCTCTGGATACTCTGTGTGAGCACATGAATAACCCCCATTAGGTATCCATACACAGCTCTGACCACCAGGCATTGTGAGGAGGACTCCAGCAGCAGCTCAGGGATCACACCAGAGAAGCAGCTACAGACAGAAACAGAGTTAAAGGAGTTTATTCCTAACGCAGATCAGGGTTCCAGAGTGGGTCCGGCCCACTCTTAAGTGCCCAGCCCCACCCACCCCTACTGTGATTTAGGAAGTCCTGAGAAACAGCTTTTTCCAACAGCGGCCTCCTTGGTCACACATCAAGGTTTCTCACTGTCAAGCTGTCCAGAGAAAGTAGCACCTTGGACAGCACTCATCCCAGCTTCACTCTTCCTCCCTCCCAGGGCTCAGGGCACAGGGCACAGGGCTCAGAAGAAATGGCAGATGCCAGAGAGGGGAGACATTGTGAATAGGGCAGTGACCTAGGGGTAGCTGCCTGGAATGGCAGGAGGTGGGGCCACAGGAAGAAGGTGACACGTTAAGGAAAACCCAGGAATGGGCAGCAGAGGAGAGGACACAGGCTCTGTGGGGCTGCAGCCTGGGGTAAAACTGTGAGTGTGAAGCCATCTCACCAGAAAAGACCAGTCCCCATGATCAGGAAAGGAAGCAGCTCCCACCTCCCCTGCTCAGGACTGAGTGTGTCTCCCCAAAATGGGTGGAACCCTCATCCTTCATGTGATGAAATTTGAAGGGGAAGCCTTAGGGAGGTAAGTATAGTAAGACTAGGTCTTAAAAATGTGGGTTTCATGATGGAACCCATGCCCTTCTAAAAAGAGAAAGACACAAGAAAATGGTCTTTCTCTCTTCCTCTGTCTTTCCAGCCCTTCCCAAACTCCAACATGTACAGATACAGCAAGAAAGCAGGCATCTGCAAGGGGGCCCTCACCAGGACTGAATCAGCCAGAACCTTGGCCTTAAAATTCCCAGCCTTCAGAACTGTGAGAAATAGATTTCTATTATTAAATCACCCAGGCTACAGTGTTTGCTACAGCAGCTCAAGCCCAGGAATACATCATCTGACCCGCTGTTTTAAATGAAACTCTTCAGTTTCTCCATCAAATTAGCTGGTAGCTCCTGTCCCCAGCAGCAACAGGGGTCCCACGATAAAAGCTCTGCTGGAGACTTCAAGGACAGTGGGATGTGACCAACTCAATATACCTCTGGAGGCTACTAGAGCAAACAGCAAACTGTCCTGACGAAAGCAGGATGTCGGGAAACTGACAAACTGTGTCTGCCACCAGAAGGAATGTCGAGGGCAGTCACGTCCCAGGTCCCGTGCTCTTTAAGGTCATCTGTGCTCCTTGAGGTTATTATCTACCTGAACATCTGGGGCCTGTTGAACAAGCAAAGCAGTCCCTGTGATAAATCAAGTAGATGAGTGACAAGCACCCCCTCCTCCCTACTTACTTTACTTAATAAATATGAAGGGCTGTGAAAGCTCAGGGCCTTTGTTCACTAGAAGAGCACCCTGACCCCTTTTTTCAAACAGAACCTTTCGTCTTTGTCTTCAATTCCGCGTTTGTTCCCCTTCATTCATCAGATAACTCCAGAAAGTGGTGCCCAAACAGGGACCTGAATGAAGAAGGTCTGCTGCAGCAGAGGTAGTGAGGGTAGTGAAACTCATCAGATGGACAGGGAACCCCAGGAATTTTACATTGCCTTCAGCGGATATAGAAGTTTCTGAATCAGGGTAACATGGGCAGAATTTGTCTACTGAGGAGCAACATTATATGCAGTTGCTTGAAGTTTTACTTAAACAATCTGGTGCTCAGGTCAGTTTCCACACACTAACTAAGCTTCTACAGGAAGTCATTACACGCTACACGTAACCCATGGTTTCCGCAAACAGGCACCTTCGGTGTGGAAAATTGGGACCGGGTAGGAGAAGACTTGAAACAGGCTCATCAAAAAGGTCTTAAAGTAGATCCCTCTGTTTTCTCTGCTTGGAGTTTGGTCCTCACTGTCCTTCTGCCATTATCTCCTTCTTATGCAATTGGACAGCAGGAGTCAGGCTCTGACTCTCAGAAACTGAAAGAGCCTCTGTCTCACCAACAGCACCCACTGAAAGTCACAAACAGGAGAGAGGAGAGCGGGTCTGTGCCACTTCCTTTAGTGGCAGAAACAGAGACTCCAATACAGAAAGTTCTGGGCGCTGCAGCTACAGCCGGGGAGCCGTCAGGACCTTGTGTATTTCCTACCGCCGTAAGGCCCGATCCAAACAATCCACAACAACTAGCTCATGAACACACTCCAGTAGAATTTCAGCTATTAAAACAATTAAAAGCGCGTGTGGTTAATAGCGGAGTACGGAGCCCATTTATTTTAGGATTGCTAGACTCTGCATTCGGTGCCGTGTGCCTCCCACCCTTTGATATACAGCATTTATCTCGTACTTGCTTGTCTGCTAGTGCATATTTGACATGGAATCTAAATTGACAAGAAATGTGTGCAGACCAGGCTAGACAGAATCGTGCCACCAGACACGGAAACATTACAGAGGATATGCTGTTGGGCAGTGGTCCTTATTCAGATTTGGTGCAGCAATAGGCAGTCCCAGATGCTGCTTACCATCAGTGTGCCTTAGCTGCCAAACGTGCCTGGGCCACCATCCCAGAGGAAGGGGTCGCAGTACAATCTTTCCTACATGTTGTGCAAGGATGGCAGGAACCCTATGCAATGTTGTCACACGACTGCAGGAGGCAGTGGGACACCAGATTCCTCATACCACTGCCACAGAAATGCTTACTCTCTTTAGCCTTTGAAAATGCAAATGCTGATTGTAAACGTGCATTGGAACTGGTAAAGTGCACACAAAACTTGGCAAACTTTCTCAAACCTGCCAGGACGTAGGAATGGAGTCCCATGGTTCCATGGTGTTGGCTCAGGTCATGGCTACTGCAGTAGTAAAGAAATCTAAAAAGAGGCCAAGGATCAAGCCCTAATGTGGGAAGATGTTACAACTGTGGAAAAATTGGGGCTTTTAAAAAGGAATGTCATCTAAATTAGGTATTTCTCCTAATGCTATTCCTCCCCACCCCCTGCATGTGTATGCCTATGTAACAAACCTGCACATTCTGCACATGTACCCCAGACTTAAAGTATAATTAAAAAATTTAAAAATTTAAGAAATAGGAAGGTCATCAGACTAATGGGCAAAAGGAGTCTTGTAACTCAATACCCCCACCCCACAACTGAAAACAACGCCAGGAATTTGCCCTTGCTGTAATAAAGGAAACCACTGGGCTAAACAATGCCGCTCAAAATTTCATCAGAACGGCACTCTCCTGTTGGGAAATCGGAGGGGGGCGTGGATCCGGGTCCGCTCAAACAATGAGGGCAATCCCCATCCAGACCGCAACCCCACTTCAGGGGTGGGTCCCTAGAGGAACGTTCATTCCCTCTCCCCAGAACACCCGGAAGTGCAGGATGAGATCTCCCACTTAGAGAACGAGTCACGTTACTTGGAGAAGAAAAACTCACCAAAATTCCCACCAGCATTTGGGGACCTTTGCCCACAGGATATATGGGATTAATCTTGGGTAAAAGCCATCTTAACTTACAAGGCATTACTGTTGTCCCCCGAGTTGTTGACTCTGACTATGAAGGAGAAATTCACGTAATTGTAATGTCACAGGATCTCTGGGAGCTTGAACCGGGGGAATATATGGCTCAGCTATTGCTTATTCCCTGCAAGTCACACCCTTCTCCACGAAAGGAGAGACAAGAAAATCAAAGATTTGGGAGAACAACTACACGGGAAGTTTACCTCTCCCAACCCACAGCTTCTAATCAGCCCACCTGTGTAGTGCATATTAAAGGAAACAAGCTCTATGGGCTTATGGACACAGGAGCGGATGTATCAGTAGTATCTAAAAACAATTGGCCCCCACCTTGGCCCTTGAAATTAACCTCTACATCCTTAGTGGGAATCGGAACGACTCAAAGTGTTCAGCACAGTACTGAAATTCTCCCCCGCCTCCGTCCAGATGGGCAATCATGTGCTTTTCAAACTTACGTTGCAAATATAGCTGTTAATTTATGGGGCTGAGACTTAATTACAGCATGGGATATGAGGCTTACAAATGAGAAAATTGATAACCCAGAATTTAAAATGTTGAAAAAGAGTTATCAGAGTAGAAAAGCCTTAGCAAAGTCCCTGCAGGGAAGCCCTGATCCGGTATCTATAACTGGGCAAACAAATAGAAAAAGGCTGGGCTTTCAGGATTTCTAACTGGGGTCACTGATTCTTCTCCTCCACCCACCGCTTTGCCGTTAGAGTGGCTGACTGATAAACCTGTATGGGTGGATCAATGGCCCCTATCACAGGAAAAACTGACTCAGCTTCATCAGCTAGTAAAAGAACAATTTAATGCAGGACATCTAGAAGAGTCAGCCCTTGGAATTCACCAGTAGTTGTGATTCTGAAGACAATGAGGAAAATGGCGACTGCTACTTGACTTAAGACCTATTAATGCACAGAAGAAACCAATGGGTGCATTGCAGCAGGGTTTACCATCCCCAACAGCCATTCCAAGAGACTGGCCGCCCGTGGTCATACATCTCAAAGGTTGTTGTTTTACTATACCATCGCATGAGACGGACAAGCCTCGATTTGCATCCTCTGTGTCTCCTACTAATCAGAGAGCCTGTCTCTCACTATCGGTGGAAAGTTTTACCCCAGGGCATGCTCAACAGTCCTACATTATGCCAGCATTTTGTAAGAAAAGCATTGAAGGAGCCTCAGAGCATGTTTTCCACCGGCTACATCATTCCTTACATGGATGGTATTCTTTTGGCCGTTCCTACAAATCAAGTACTACATAGCTATGTAGAGAAATAAAACAAGGCTTGACTAAATGGAACCTCAAAATCGCTCCTGAAAAGGTGCAAACAACCTCCCCATATCAGTACTTAGGAACTAATGTTACTGAAAGAAGTGTTTGGCCTCAAAAGGCAGGTCTTCACAGAGACAGATGACAAACTCTGAATGATATCCAGCAATGACTGGGGATATTAATTGGCTGCAACCGATACTAGGTATTGGTACTTATCAACTCAAACATCTCTATCAAACACTCCAAGGAGATTCTTCATTAGATTCTGCCCAACAACTTCCTGAGGAGGCAGAAGCTGACCTGCAGCTTCTAAAACAAATGCTTCAGGAACGACCTGTCTCCCGACCCCACCCACAAAAGCCTCTGCTCTGGTTTATTCTTCCCACTCCCCATTCTCCAACAGGACGTTTCGGACTGTTCATAGACAAAACTACAATGGTAATAGAATGGCTTTGTCCATCCAATCAGACAGTAAAAGCTTTGCAAGTCTATCTTTTTTTTTTTTTTTTTTTTTTTGAGACAGAGTCTCACTCTGTTGCCCAGGCTGGAGTGCAGTGGCACAATCTCGGCCCGCTGCAACCTCCGTCTCCCAGGTTCAAGCGTTTCTCCCGCCTCAGTCCCTGAGTGGCTGGGACTACAGGTGTGTGCCACCACACCCAGCTAATTTTTGTATTTTTTAGTAGAAACAGGGTTTCACCATATTGGACAGGCTGGGCTATGAACTCCTGACCTCAGGTGATCTACCCGCCTCAGCCTCCCAAAGTGCTGGGATTATAAGCATGAGCCACTGTGCCTGGCCTATCTTTCGTTAATCACACAACTTAAAACAATGGGCAGACATACATGAAAAATTCTTACAGGATATGACCCTGATACAGCTACTGTTCCCTTGGATTCCCAACAGCAGGCTGTGGCCTGGGAAATGTCAACTGCATGGCAAATCACTCTTGCGGATTTCGTAGGAGTTAGAGGTAACCAACATCCTTCAGATGAGGTTTTGCAATTTAACAAAGTCCACCTTTTCATCCTCCCTGTCATTCCTCATCACAAGCCTATTCCAGGTAGACAGACTTATTTGACTGGCAGCTCTTCTAAAGGCTGTGCAGGGATTTATGGACCTAAACACACTCAGTCAAGACCCCTGGAGTTTCAGCCCAACGTTGAGAATTATTGGCAGTTATTCAGGTTCTGCAGCTCACAGCTTTATTCCCTATCGGTATTTTCTGTGATTTGGCCTATGTTGTAACTGTAGCCAGTCATACTGAGACTGCCACTGTTAAAAGCACCCTAGAGCCAGAACTGTTTAACTTATTTCTGAGACTTCAACAAGTTATTCGCTCTTGTGCTGCTTCTTTTCATATTTCTCATATCTGATCACACACACAACTTCCTGGGCCATCATCTCTAGGCAAGGAGAAAGCGGAGAAGTGAATTGGTTGTGTATTTCAGCAGGCCCAAGCCTCCCATGCATTACTACATCAAAACACCTCTGCCCTTACTTGCATGTTTCATCTATCTCGCAATCAGGCTTGAGGCATTGTGCAAGCCTGTCCCACCTGCCAACATATCCCTGGTGTTACACCCAAGGAAGGATGTAACCCATGAGGCTTAGCTCCAGATGAAATGTGGCAGACGGATGTTGCACATGCAGTGGCCTTCGGCAAGCTCAGCTATGTTCATGTAACTGCAGATACCTACTCTCGTATGTTACATGCCACATGTCAAACAGGAGAAACAGCTGGTCATGTCCGATGACACTGCCTGTCATCATTTGCCCACGTGGGGGTCCCTAAACAATTCAAAACTGACAATGAACCTCCTTATGTCAGTCATGCTTTTCCAAAACTTTTTACAATTGTGGGCAATCAAACACAAAACAGGAATTCCATACAATCCCCAACAACAAGGGATTATCGAGCAGGCACATCAAACACTACAATGAATGTTGAAGAAACAAAAAGGGGGAAAAGGAGACCAATTACCACCTTAAACAAAATTATACATAGCCTTGTTTGCTTTAAATTTTTTGAATCCTGGTATGGATGGTAAGACTCCAGCAAAAAGACACTGGCAAGTGTTAGGGGAAAAGAGTCAAGTTTATCCAAAAGTGTTATGGAAATCCCCGGAAGAAGGACGATGGAAAGGCCCGGTGGATTTGCTGACGTGGGGACGAGGGTATGCTTGTGTTTTTACAGGAGATGGGCAAACGGTGTGGGTGCCGTCCACGTGTGTGCGGCCATGGAACAGGAGACTGGAAGGATCATGGTGGCCAACCATGGGCGCAGTCCCTCCAGCACGAGCCATGAGCAAACGGATCTGAATGCAAAAACAGAACGAGGGCCAACCAGAGTCACAATGATAACCAAACCCTTAATGGGGACGGATCAAGAAAACCATGCAGGAAGCTGAGAAATTGCTGGAACAAAAACCCCTGACTCCATGTTCCTGGCATGCTAGCTGTAGTGTTCTGTGCAGTATGTTTTCCCTGTGTGACGGCAAAAACATATTGGGCATATGTTCCCACCCCCCAGCAGTGGGACCGGTACTCTGGAGTGACATTTCTCCTAAAATATCTCATGATCAGGAAGCGTGGGCTCCAGGACTGCTAACTCCGAGACACAGAACAATTAAACTCCC
>NW_022437675.1:0-13545 GCF_009761245.1 Sapajus apella
TGGGAGGGCTCTGCCAGGAAGTGACATTTGTGCTATGATCCGCTGGGTGATGAGGAATGGCACGTATGGGACAGGGACAGTGGTGGAGGCAGGCGGCCTACGTGCAGGAAAGGCGGGGGGAGTTACAGGACGAGGTGACTGGGGGGAGCATGGTTGGCACCTCTAAGAGCACTGGGAGGCCATCGAAGGAGAGGCAGGTGACAAGGTTTGCCTTGTCCTCATGGGTGTCTCAGCTGGGCTGAGAGTGCCAGAACTGGCCATGGAATAAACAGTCCCTCCTGAGGGGATGTGATCAATAGGCAGAATTCTGTCACTTAATGATAACAGTAGCCACCATCGAACTGAGTGCCTCCTGTTAGGTCAAACTATATAAAATTGCCAACATTCATTTCTCATCCACAGAAACAGCCGTTGCTGATATTACCTGGCACTATGCTTAGTGACATCGTGTATGTCTGTGTGATTTGTGAAATAATGTGTACGTGCAAATTTACATCAGACGTAGGACTGTCTGATTCCTATGTGTCATCCTGACAATTACCCTGTGAAGCAAGCCTTGTTTTTTTTTTTTTAAATAATTTTCTATTCTTGTAGCGATGGTGTTTTGCCATGTGCCTGGGCTGGTCTCAAACTCCTGGCTCAAGTGATCTCCTGCCTCACCCTCCTGAAGTGTGGGTATTACGAGTGTGAGCCACCACGCCTGGCCGAGCAAGCATTGTTGTTCCCATTTTACAGATAAGGAAACTGAGGCTTAGAGAAATAAAGTATTACCCACGTTTATATTGCTAATTATTAGTCAAGTCAGGATTTGAACTGAGGTCTGATCGACCTCAAAGCCTGTGCCTAAAACCACTCTGCTGGATCCAGAAAACATGAGGCTAAAGGCTTCAGAGAGGCCGTGCAGGGTAGAGGTTAGCACTTTGCAGCCCAGATGGCCTGGGTTCGAACCCCAGCTCTGCCCCTTGCTAGCCACATGACCTTGGGGAGGAGATTAACTAGCTTCTTTGTGCCTTAGTTTACCCATCATATATAGGAATGAGCACCTCATAGGTTTTTTGTGAGGATTGAATGAACTGATGTTTGTAAAAATGCTTAGAACAGTGGCTGGGGCACTGGGCTTTGCATAGGCATGAGCTCTTGTCGTCACTGTCCTCGTGGTTGACGGTGCTGTGCCTGTGGCTCACCAGGTGAGTAGACTCCCCTGTGGGAGCAGCCCGGCTCTAACATTGTGCCTCCTGGAGGTATCGGTTCTGTCTAGACTTTCTCCAGCACAGCCCTGGGAGGATGAGGGATGACAGAGCCTGCCTCAGCTTTCCATGTCCATTCTCAACTCCAGAGGTTCTACGGGGCCACCTCCCGGCAGCCGAAGCACCTCGAGTCAGTCAGCCGCTCCCCTGTCTATTCCCATTTCAACGAGACTTGCTGGGGGTCAACGTCATTTGGGCCTTTGAGGAGCAGGAGCACTTTATCCACCAGAGTGACCTGAAGGTGGGCGGAACCAGAAGGCCTGTTACCCCAGCATTGTGGCCAACAGGTGGGAATGGCGGGCCCGCAGGAGGGGTCAGAGGAGGCGCATGAGCACTTTGTCCCTTTGCCTCGATCTCTCATACCTTGTGGTGGGTGCAACGGCAAACCGGGCCTTCGCAGAAAGGATGGGGAGGCTTGAAGATTGTCAGTGGCAGACCCTGCTGTTGAGTATCTTCACAATGCTGCTTCCATCTGGGGGTGCTCATGCACCCCTGGGTGAAGGGTGTCAGAAGCAATTTACTAATATCACCAAGCTGAATCATATGAGATTGTTATCTTGTGGGCCACAAGTCCTGGCTCATGCCTGTAATCCCAGTACTCTAGGGGGCCGAGGCAGGAGGATCCCTTGAGGCCAGGTATTCAAGGCCAGCCTGGGCAACATAGCAAGACCCCATCTCTCTCTTAAAAAACAGGTAGCCTGTGATGGTGCTGTGTGCCTGTAGTCCTAGCTTCATTTGAGTCCTAGGATCATTTGAGCACAGGAATTTGAAGCCGCAGTGAGCTATGATTGCACCACTGCACTCCAGCCTGGGTGACAGAGTGAGACCCTGTCTCTGGAAGAAAAAAAAAAAGGAGATGGGGTGGGAGATTGACATCTTGTGGACACAGACAATATCATCAATCCAAAAGAGGCAGAAGTTTGCTGATTATTTGCTGAATTTAGAGACGTGTCTGACTTATCCCTAAAACAGCACCCCTCTCACCCATTTGCATCCTGATAAACTTTTCTGAAAAAGTACCAGCACCCACAGGTGACCCATAACCACAAGCCCATCTTACACACTCTAACCCCATAGTGTCAGTCTGGGCGGGCCAACCCTGAGTAACGAGAGACCTTGACTTCCCTTGCAGAATTTTTAGGGAGAAGTTTGTGACAAGCTGGCTGTGTCTGCCAGAGTAGTGAGTGTCAGTCACGTGGTTCATGAGGGCTGCAATGGATAAAAACACCCCATCTTCCTTGAACGGTTTATATTTTAGAACATTAAAATAATAGTTCTAGTGTTATATCATACAAAGCCTAGCTTTAAACAAATAAGATGGCTAGGTGCGGTGGCTCACGCCTGTAATCCCAGCACTTTGGGGAGGGGGCAGGGGGACAAGGCAAGAGGGTCACCTGAGCCCAGGAGTTCGAGACCAGCCTGGGCACTGTAGGGAGACTTGTGTCTAAAACAAACAAACAAAAATAATTTAAAAAACCCCAGAAATTAGCCAGGCATAGTGGCTTGGGCCTGTAGTCCCAGCTACTCAGGAGGCTGAGGCAGGAGGATCACTTGAATCTGGAAGGTTGAGGTTGCAGTGAGCTGTGATCAAGTCATCCACACTCCAGCCTGGATGACAGAGCAAGACCCCATCTCAAAAAACAAAACGACAAAAAACAAGATTTCTGTTTCTATATTAAAGGGTAAAATAGTATACTTTAACATTTTGAAATGAAGGATAGTCTGGCTGTGGAATGTGGCAATGGTGATTAATCATAGTATTGTGTTTCCCATTCCCCTCTCAGATCTGTCTCCTAACAAGAGACTGTTACTTTATACTTGTTCTTAGCCAAAAGTTAAGAAACATTGATGGTTATTTTAAATCACTGGTGCCTCTTATAGTTGATGTTTTTGTCTTCTTAGTATTTAGGAAGTTCCAGCATGTCTTTTATTGTGTGTGTGTGTTAATTGTGCATATATATATATAGTTTTGTTTTGTTTTTTTTGTTTTTATTTGAGACAGGGTCTCACTCTGTCGCCCAGTCTGGAGTGCAGTGCCATGGTCTGGGCTCACTGTACCTTCGCCCTCCTGGATTCAAGCAATTCTCCCACTTCAGCCTGCCAAGTAGCTGAGATCACAGGCATGCGCCACCACGCCCAGCTAAGTTTTGTATTTTTAGTAGGGACGAGGTTTTGCCATGTTGGCCAGGCTGGTCTCGAACTCCTGACCTCAGGTGATGCACCTGCCTCAGCCTCCCAAAGTGCTGGGATTACAGATGTGAGCCACTGCACCTGGCCTATATGTGTATATTTTAAAGGCTTCAATGAGGAAAACTTGGTTCTCAAAAAGGCAAGCCTCAGATTCCAGGGAAGATTGCCTCTGGAGAGCTCTGGTTTAATCCATGGGTTTGCCAGATTAATGAGATTTACTGGCATTATTCCCTTTCCGCCCTCCCTACCCTGTGCCATTGTGCATGTTTTGAAAAAGCAGTGCCAAGAAGGCTTCTCTCTGGAACTCTTGTGGAGTTACTTGAGTTAGCAAAGAGTTCCCTTTTGTCCCCAAGTGCTGGAAGCCAAGTCTCTGAAAAGCTGACTCCACACCCGTCTGTCTGCCCGTGTGTCTCGTGCAGGTGGCTGGCCGTGCGTCTGGAGTGTGTGGGCAACTGGCAACTGCATTGTCCTGTTTGCTGCCCTGCTTGCAGTGATCTCCAGGCACAGCCTCAGCGCTGGCTTGGTGGGCCTCTCAGTGTCTTACTCATTGCAGGCAAGAGGGGACGCTCGTGGCTGGATCGTTAACGTGTTAATGGGGGAGCCAGTTGTGCTTTGCTTTGGATTCCAAGTCCAACAGGAATGGGGGAGAGGAAAGGGAGAGGCATGGAGTTTGAGGAGTGGATACAATGCCTGGTGACCAACTAGAATGGAGAGGAATTTCACATGTTGCCAAGATTTTCCCCATCAAAGACATTCCTTGATGGCCCAAGAGGATACTTCCAGGTACAAGGGGAATGCTTTTAAAACTATGAATTTCCCTCTAAGCACTCCTTTAGCTGCATCTCAGAAATGGTGATACACTGTGCTTTTATATTGTCACCTGGTTCACAATATTTTCCAGTTTCCTTTCTGATGACTTATGTGGCCCATAGGTTATTGTGGAAATGTGGTATATGCCGTGGAGATGGCAGTGTGGCAGGCCTGGGTGATGGCTACACCTGGGTTGCTCATTTCTATACCATTCTTACCTGAATGTTTCATAATTCATCACTTTTTTAGCAGGGGAGGGAGACAGTGTCAATCCGTTACGCAGGCTGGAGTGCAGTGGCAAAAATCTCAGCTCACTGCAACCTCTACCTCCTGGGTTCAAGCGATTTCTTGCCTCAGCCTCCCAAATAGTTGAGATTACAAGCGTGCATCATGATGCCCAGCTAATTTTTGTATTTTTAGTAGAGATGGGTTCTGCCATGTTGGCCAGGCTGGTCTCAAACTCCTGACCTCAGGCGATCCGCCTGCCTCGGCCTCCCATAATTCATTCTTGTTGAAAATAATTTGTTTCCTGTTATCTTATTTAAAAAAAAAAAAAAAAAGAAAGAAAAATGGGAAAATAAAGTACTGCTCACTCTAGAAATGCCTTTTGAAGGTCACCGTGTACTTGAGCTGGCTGGTTCGGATGTCATCTGAGATGGAAACCAACATTGTGGCCATGGAGAGACTCAAGGAGTATTCAGAAACTGAGGAGGAGGTAGGCGAGGGCCCCTGGCCTGACCTCTGGGTCTTCGGTGTAGCTTTATCCCAAGGACATCTCTGAGCCCTGTCCTGTGTACCCTCGGCCTCTCAGCAGGAGAGTGAGCTGGACACCCCATCAGGCAGAAGTGCATCTTACGCTTGTCCAGTCTTTTGGCAGCACTTACTTAGAGCCTGGTTTTAGGGTGAAAATAGTTGACCAGCGTTCCCCAAGATCTGGGGTATCCGCATACGAGACTGTGGGATGCTGGCCGAGCATTCAGAAGGGACTCCCATTGTGAAGAAGTTTCCCCTCTAATTCTCATTCATACCTTTGATGGTACCACAGAGAAAGTCTGAGTTTGGTGCTAGCAGGTCTTTAACACCTTCGCGATTGAGATGATCTCTTCGACAGATGGATAAATAGCAGCCTTCACACTTGGAGCCTTCAACACCACAGCCTCTATCTTCCATCAAAAATAACCTTCTATTACTTGTTATGTATTTTGTGGTGTTTTTAAAGATGGAGTCTTGGCTGGGTGCGGTGACCCATGCCTGTAATCCCAACACTTTGGGAGGCCGAGGTGGGTGGATCATGAGGTCAGGAGTTCAAACAAGTCTGGCTAAGATGGTGAAGCCCCTTCTCTACTAAAACTACAAAAATTAGCCTGGCGCGGTGGCGGGCGCTCTTATCCCAGCTACTCGGGAGGCTGAGGCAGGAGAATTGCTTGACCCAGGAGGCAGAGGTTGCAGTGAGCCGAGATCATGCCACTGCAGTCTAGCTTGGGTGACAGAGCAAGAGTTCATGTCAAAAAAAAAAAAAAAGAGAGATGGTGTGTCACTGTCGTCCAGGCTGGAGTGCAGTGGCACGATCTCAGCTCATCGTAACCTCCACTTTCCAGGTTCAGGTAATTCTCCCGCCTCAGCCTCCCAATTAGCTGGGATTACAGGCGCCAGCTATCATGCCTGGCTAAGTTTTATATTTTTAGTGGAGATGGGGTTTCACCAGGTCAGCCAGGCTGGTCTCGAACTCCTTACCTCAGGTGATCCACCCACCTCAGCCTCCCAAAGTGCTGGGATTACAGGTGTGAGCCACTGTGCCCGGCCTGTCTGTTATGTATTTGTATGGGAGACTCCTGTTGTGGAAAATAATAGTACTTTTCCATTTGTGATTGTAATAAATTTTCCTCAGAAGTAAGCTGAGAAATGAGATATAAGTGAGTTGATGAAGTGTATTAAAACAAGAAAATCAGCGCCTGCTGCATGCTACACAAATGATGCAGTCGGGACCGAACCAAGGGGGAAACCCTGCAGTCATTTAACCCCCGTCTTCTTTTTATAGATGGAGAAAAAGGGAGCCTGGGGAGGGATGGTGGCATCAAGGTCCCACGTGGCGTGGTAGAACATCTGGGACCCGTGTCCCCAGGCCTTGATGTCACATGGTCCTTAATAACTGCCTTCTTGGGCCCTGAACAGCAGCACGAGTAGAAACAACAGTGATAACTGTCACAGTGATCTCCGCCCCCCCCCCCACACACAAGTAATGATAACAGGGACACACACTGCGCCTTATAGTATGTCAGGCCCAGACCTAAACGCTTAACACAGAATAGTGCAGTCGGTCTTTACCTCCCCCTATGATTGATTTTTGAGACACGGTCTCAGTCTTGCCCAGGCTGGAGTGTAGGGTGATCTCACTCACCGCCTCCCAGGCTCAAGTGATTCTCCTGCCTCTGCCTCCTGCGTGTCTGGGACCACAGGCACATGTCACCACAGCCAGCTGGTTTTTGTATTTTTAGGAGATGGGGTTTTGCCATGTTGCCCAGGCTGGTCTCGATCTCCTGAGCTCAAGTGATCCTCCTGCCTTGTCCTCCCAAAGTGCTGGGATTACAAGCGGGAGCCATTGTGCCCAGCCCAATAATTTTGATGCTGTTATTACTCCCATTTTACAGGTGAGGAAACTGAGACAGAAAAGTGAAGCTGCTTGTCCAAGATCACATGGCTGGTAAATGGCAGACCTAGGCTTTGAGCCTGTGCCTCCTCGGAGACCCTCTCCAGTGCCATGGGAGTTGTACTGCACTGCATCCTGAGGAAATGCCCCTTGGGAGAGAGACCAAGGCCTCTGGTAAGTTCTGTCCTCCGCAGAAATTCCCAGAGGTGGCCTCTGCCCACGTTAACATTCTGGGTGAACCAGGTCCCATGGTACCGGTGAGCATTGTAAGAATGGCGTGAGTGCCCCCCTGAGGAACCAAGGGTTCATTACACCGGCAGCTTCCATCTTGACATTGAATTCATTTACAGGTATTTTATTAGATTTTTATTTTTGTTTTGAGACGGAATTTTGTTTTTTCTTACGCAGGCTGAAGGCTGGAATTACAGGTACCCACCAGCCCGGGCAGCTATTTTATTCGTTGTTATAATGGCCTGATTAACGTGAATTTCACATGCCGTGCAGCTCACCCACTTAAACTGTGCAGTTTGATTGAATTGTTTGTTTTCTTTTTTTTGAGACCGAGTCTCGCTCTGTCACCAGGCGGGAGTGCAGTGGCGCAATCTTAGCTCACTGCAATCTCCACCTCCTGGGTTCAAGCGATTCTCAGGCTCCTGAATAGTTGGGACTACAGGTGCGCGCCACCTCGCCCAGCTAATTTTTCTATTTTTAGTAGAGATGGGGTTTCACCATGTTGGCCAGGCTCATCTTGAACTCCTGACCTTGTGATCTGCCCACCTTGGCCTCTCACAGTGCTGGAATCACAGGCGTGAGCCACCACGCCTGGCACAAATTCAGTTTTTAAAAGCATTTTACTTTTGATTTACTTTTATATTTTTAGAAGGAGTGTATTTGACAATCACAAGAGAAAGTAATTGTCCTTACTGCCACTGTTCGGTCTGTATATACATGTATTTTTATATGGAGATAGAAAGTTCCACGTGCTTCTCTCCGTTCCCCTCACTGTGCTGTCATAGCATCTCCCCTTCAATTATGTACATAAATTAGAGAGAGATGCTTGTTTAAAACAAAATCAATACACAGCTGGGCACGGTGGCCCACGCCTGTAATCCCATCACTTTGAGAGGCCAAGGCGAGTAGATCACTTGAGGCCAGGAGTTTGAGACCAGCCTGGCCAACATGGTGAACCCCATCTCTACTAAAAATACAAAAATTAGCCGGGTGTGGTGGTGTACACCTATAATCCCAGCTACTCGCGAGGCTGAGGTGGGCGGATCGGTGGAACCTGGAAGGCGGAAGTTACAGTGAGCTGAGATTGCATCACTGTACTCCAGCCTGGGCAACAGAGCGAGACTCCGTCTCAAAAAAAAAAAAAATTAACACAAGAACTTTATGGGGGAGAGTGAAAGTTAGTTCCTGTTCACCCCATTCCTCTTCTTCCCACAGAGAGGCCCCATTCGCATTTAGGTGTGTTTCCTCCAGAACTTTCCTGTTCTGTGGGATTCCCACATACCCCCACACATTTGTTTCCTTGTTTCTTTTAACATAAGTGGGGTCTACATGTTATTCTGTGAGGCCTCACCTTTTCTTTAACCCTGAGGCAGCTTCGCATCTGTATATAATGATAGTCACTGCCCCTAAGGGCTGCTGTGAGACTCAGATGAGATCATGGGTCTCAAGTGCTGAGCAGAGCAACTTGCATTAGCTGCATTGTAAGTGCTCAGTAATAACTCTTATTTTTTGGACGGGTGCAGTGACTCATGTCAGCACTTTTGGGAGACCGAGGCAGGTGGATCACTTGAGCTCAGGAGTTCGAGACCATCCTGGGCAACATGGTGAGACCTCGTCTCTACAAAATAAAAAATAACAGTGTGCGTGTATGTTTCCTGAGACAGACTCTCACTCTGTCACCCAGGCTGGAGTGCAGTGGCATGCTCCTGGCTCACTGCAACCTCTGCCTCTCAGGTTTTAGTGATCCTCCTGCCTCAGCCTACCAAATAGCTGGGATTACAGGCTCCCGCCACCATGCCCAGCTAATTTTTGTGTTTTTAGTAGAGACAGGTTTTCACTGTTGGGCAGGCTGGTCTTGAACCCCTGACCTCAAGTGATCTTCCCGCCTCCGCCTCCCAAACTGCTGGGGTTACAGGCATGAGCCACCATGCCCAGCAACGCTGTTATTTTATAGCACATCCACAAAAGGGCCCAATGTTTTTCTTGTTACATACCCTCCGCCGTGCTCCTGAGGTTGGCCATGTGCTCTCCAGCCTGGTTCCGCACCTGTGTGTGCCCTGGAGGAATGTGCATTCTCTTGAGGCTAAAACCACTGAACCTGGCCCACGCCATATCCAGCTGTGGGCCTCAGGAAATGCTGAACTGGACGGCTTTTCAGAAGCAGAGTTGTGTTTCCCTCTGCAAGCGACCTCCCCTCTCTGTGTCTCAGTCCCCTTGTGTGTAAACCGGGGATAACTGAAGGACCCTCCACATGGGATTGCTGTGAGGATGACGAGGCACTGTGATACAATCCCTGCTTTTATCCTTGCCTTCCTGCCGGGGCGGGCAGCCAGGGTAACTCACTTTTATTCTTGTGCCTGTCCAGAGAAGACCACTCATGTCATTGACTCCGTCCATAAATATTTATTTTTAAATTTGTTTTAATCAAACAAGTAAGTTCTATTGGTGTCTAAAAACAAAAATTCACCCAACATTGAAACATACTTCAAGATCTATGTTACTGTTTTCTTGTTTCTTTTTTTACTCACTGCAGTGTGAGGAACGAATCACAAACACTTTTGAAAAACAGAGAACATAGTGCAGATTTTAAAGAATCACATTTTTAAATCTCTGTATTGTGTTCCTCAAATACCTAGAGCCAGTCTGTGCATAAAAACATCACACTGTTGTCTGTACCCTTAAAACTCGGCATCAGCCTAAAGATATGGGTAAGATGTACTACTGCTTGCTATTTTGAAATTATTGCCTTATCCAGCCTAATGATAGTTACCTAAAAAACTGTTTCTTCTATAAGAAGTCTCTGACAAGCTGTTACTCGTTTCCTTGAGGTTAAAAAAATCTGGGGGCAACATTTATATTTTATTAGAAAAAATTTTAAAAAGTTTACCTACTATGTTCATATTAAGAACAATATCTGTGGCCGGGCGCCATGGCTCACGCCTGTAATCCCAGCACTTGGGGAGGCTAAGGTGGACGGATCATGAAGTCAGGAGTCCAAGACCAGCCTGGCCAACATGGTGAAACCCCGTCTCTACGAAAAATACAAAAATTAGCTGGGTGTGGTGACAGGCATCTGTAATCCCAGCTACTCGGGAGGCTGAGGCAGGAAAATCACCTGAACCTGGGAGGCGGAGGTTGCAGTGAGCCGAGATCACGCCACTACACTCCAGCCTGGGTAACAGAGCGAGACTCTGTTTCACAAAAAAAAAGAACCATTTCGATACAAGTCAGTTGTACAATTATTTTAAGAGAAAGGTAAACATGAACATCAGATTAATTCTGGCAGACAAAAGTGAACAACTATGGTCTAGTCAGCCGCTTTCTATTACAGAGAGATGACAGCTTTACAAAGGGTTTTGCTGAGAGATGATGATGTTCCCTCAGTCTCTGTGCCTTCTACCACTGGTTCACCTTCTATATTAGCAACTGTGTCACTCTTGTTATGTCCACCTACTATGTGCTCTGAGCCTGGGATACAGTGGTGAACAATTAGAGCCTGTCCTCACTGAGTAGATGGTGCAGTGAGCGTGGGAGACAGAATACACTCGAGTACACGAGCCCTGAGAGGGCCGGAGGCGGGCAGTGCCCAGAAGGAGAAGGCAGTGTGGGACGGGACAGGGATGCGGGCCTGAGAGCCCTCTGCATCGATCAGAGATCTGCAGGATGCGGGGGTCACGTGGGGAAACAGCAAACCCCCAGTGCTGAGGCCTGGGAGGCCACCTTGGGCAGCAGAGTGAGAGGGAGGGGAGGTTGGGGGAGTCACAGCTTTCTAGGATGGACTGCGAATTCCTTACTCTCCCTCTGCTGTGATCAAAGGCACCTTGGCAAATCCAGGAAACAGCTCCGCCCAGCAGCTGGCTCCAGGTGGGCCGATGGAATTCTGGAACTACTGCCGGTGCTACGGAGACCTGGATTTTGTTCTCAGGCACATCAGTGGAGGACAAAAGGTGGGTACACATCACCCCCCATTCCCAGTCGGGCACCACCAGGTGGATGAACCTAGCTGTGGCATCTGCCCTGTCACTTACAGCTCCGCACTCCTGCTTGCATGGCTGTTGCAGGGGTTGGGAGTGGATTGTGGCAGTAAGTCGTTAGAGCGCATCCAACTTGTAGAAGTGAAAGCTTAAGTGAGAGCCCAGAGACCAAATGAGCCCACAGATGCGTTTCGGAAGTTTTTTTTTTTTTTTTTTTTGAGACAGGGTCTCACTCTGTCGCCCACGCCAGAGTGAAGTAGTGTGATCTCAGCCCACTGCAACCGCAGCTTCCCAAGCGGGGGGAACTACAAGTGGTTGGGACTACAGGCGTGTGCCACTATGCCCGGCTTATTTTTATATTTTTCGTAGAGATGGGATCTTGGTATGTTGCCCAGGCTGGTCTGGAACTCTTGAGTTCAAGCGATCTGCCCACCTCAGACGCCCAAAGTGCTGGGATTATAGGAGTCGGCCACCACGCCTGGCCCCTGGACGTTTTTTTTTTTTTCGGCGGTGGGGGGGTGGTTTCTGAGACAGAGTCACTTGGTTGCCCAGGCCGGAATACAGTGGCATCATCTCGGCTCACTGCAACCTCCATCCCCCGGGTTCAAGTGATTCTCCTGCTTCAGTCTCCTGAGTATTTGGGACTACAGGTACATGCCACCACGCTTGGCTGATTTTTGTATTTTTAGTAGAGACAGGGTTTCTCACCATGTTGGCCAGCCTGGTTTCAAACTCCTGACTGAGGTGATCCACCCGCCTTGGCCTCCTGAAGTGCTGGGATTATAGGCATGAGCCACTGCGCCTGGCCCTTGCTAAGTCTTCATGGCTTATGTTATGTCATGAGAATTTTTGCATGCATGCTGCTCTGTGACACCCCTGTAAGAGGGTGGAGGAAGCTCATCCTCCAAAGCCCAGGGAGAATTGGAGATGAGGAATATCATTATTGGCCATTAACTGGGGAACCTAGTTCCTTCAAAGGAGGACGTGTGGAGACCAGGTCATGGTAAAGGGCACGGAAGATCTGCTTGAATCTTTCAGGTATTTCAACAGCTTATGAAGGGAAACTCACCATCAGAGGTGTGAAAAACAGTGTGGAGAAATAAGGAAATACCTAATTATTAGTAAATAGTAACCGAGTCGAAACAAATAGGGCTTTGTTGGAAATTCCTTCTGCCTCTTGTGTGTCTTTTTTGAGGTCTCTAGCAACCTATAAAAAGCTGAGGAATTCCTTTTGGGAGCCTGGCAAAGGGAAGAGTGTCCTTCTTGACCCTTGGCCAAAACACCCTTAAAGGAGTGTCTCTGGGCAGTGGGTGAGGGAGGGGGTGTGGAGTTGCGTTGACGAGATGACCGATGCCTGAGGTAGGGCAGAGATAAGGGCACTGTGGCACAGGGCCAAGTCCAGATGCCAGCATTCCCACCACACCTGGTCCCTTCTATCCTGCAGGTTGGCATCATGGGGCGGACGGGAGCAGGGAAGTTGTCCCTGACCCTGGGCTTCTTTCAATCAACGAGTCTGCTGACGGAGCGATCATCATCGATGACATCAACATTGCCAAGATCACCTCATCCCCCAGGTGGGGTCTGGGTGCCACTCAGGGGGTGAGCCAGGGGTGGCATGCTCTATGATTGTGTTTAGTTTTGGGACAAATGTACTTGTGGCCCTACTTCATTTTTTTTTTCTTCCTGAAACGCGGTCTTTTTTTTCTGAAGTCTGACCTCCATGCAATCTCGGCTCACTGCAATCTCCGCCTCCCAGGCTCAAACGATTCTCCCAACCCAGCCTCCTGAGTAGCTGGGACTACAGGCATATGCCACCACACCCAGTTAATTTGTTTATTTTTTGTGGAGATGGGTTTCACCATGTTATCCAGGCTGCTCTTCAACTCCTGGGCTCAAACGATCTGCCCACCTTGGCCTCCCAAAGTGCTGGGATTACAAGCATGAGCCACCGCACCTGGCCTTCATTATTTTTATTGATTAGGCTATGCTGCAGCTTCCCTGAATTTCCTCTTAGCACATGATTAACAATGTGGAAAATCACTGAGTATCACTCCCGACTTCTGTCCCTGCAAGTGGTAGTTTTCTGAGCATCCAGAAAAATCCAAAAGGATACTGTCTTCTCTCTCTTGTCAGAGTCAGACTGAGAATCTCTAACCCTTCTAAGAACTAGACAAGAAATAAGAATGTTTTCTTTTGAATTTTAGATCACAGGGCGCACGTGCAGGCTTGTTACATGGGTATATTGTGTAATGATGACCCTTGGGCTTCTATGGATCTCATCACCCAAATATTGAACAGAGTACCCGAGAGAGAGTCTCTCAGCCATTACCCTCCCCCATCTCTCCTTACTTTTGGAGGCTCCCGTTCTGTTGTTCCCATCTTTATATCCATGAATACCCAGAGTTCAGCTACCGCTTAAAAGTGAGAACATGCAGTATTTGGTAAG
>NW_022437675.1:13645-29944 GCF_009761245.1 Sapajus apella
AGTTGAGAGAGTCTCGCTGTGTCTCGCAGGATGGAGTGAAGTGGTGCGATCTTGGCTCACTGCAATCTCTGCCTCCTGGGTTCAAGTGATTCTCCTGCCTCGGCCTCCCAAGTAGCTGGGTTAACAGGTGCACGCCACCATGCCTGGCTAGTTTTGTATTTGTAGTAGAGACGGGGTTTCACCATATTACACAGGCTGGTTCTCAAATTGCTGACCTCAAGTGATCTGCCTGCCTCAGCCTCCTACACACAGTGCTGGGATTACCGGGGTAAGCCAACATGCCTGGCCAAAATAAGGATTTTCTAGATCAATCCCTGCAGATGGATTCCTTAATATGTTGCCTTCTAGTGTTATCTTCCCTAAAGTTTCTTAGAAGATTCTCTTTTGGAGGTGGAGGACAGAAATCCACAGGACTTTACCATTAGGATTTACCTCTCACTTCTGGAAGGTTCTCAACCCACGTGCATATTGAAGGCTCAAGGAAGTTGTATGGAAAGGAAATCTGTCTTATTCTGCCACGCTCAGATTTTCCAGACTTTTTTTCCATTATTAAGGAATTTATTTTAGGGGGGGGACAGTCTTGCTCTATCACCCAGAGTGGAGTGCAGTGGCCTGATCTTGGCTCACTGCAACCTCCGCCTCCTGGGTTCAAGTGATTCTCCTGCTTCAGCCTCTGGAGTAGCTGGGACTAGAGGTGTATGCCACCACGCCCGGCTAATTTTTGTATTTTTAGTAGAGACCGGGTTTCCCCATGTTGGCCAGGCTGGTCTTTAACTCCTGACCTCAAGTGAAGTTCCCACCTCGGCCCCTCAAAGTGCTGGGATTACAGGCGTAAGCCACTGCACCCGGCCTTTTTCTCCATTATTAACATCACCAGAAACAGTGATTCCAAGGGCTCTGAAACCCCACCTTCACCAGTCCTGCCCAGAAGTCCTTATGTCTCACCCCTTCTCCGTCTATGTCAGCGTGACGTAGGCATCACATGCCGCCACTCTCTTCTGACAGGACCTTGTTTTTTGGGTTCCTTCTGCATGAAGCTGGACCCATTCAGCCAGTACTCAGATGAAGTCTGGACGTCCCTGGAGCTGGCTCACCTGAAGGACTGCGTGTCAACCCTTCCCGATAGGCTGGACCACGAGTGCGCAGAAGGTGGACAGAACCTCAGGTAGGCGGGGGTAGACTGAGGAACACCAGGTAAGGTCTGCTAGGCGCCATCCCAGTAGGGGTGTTTGAATATTCTGTCCAGATCTGTGTCAGACCTGGATTTGAGTCCCAGTTGTGCTGCAGATGTCCCATTTGTCCCTTCAGCTTTTGGAGCCTCAGTTTCTCTATCTGTATAATGGGTCTTAATCCAGGCTCTTTGTACCATGAGGTATAATAACCAGGATGGACAATGCATTTCCTTTTATACACACCAGCTCCATTCAGTTGACAGTGGCCATCAGTTGTTAAGCTATAGAAAGGCTTCTGTACCGGTTGGTCACTAGCACTGCTCCGAGCCCAACGTCCCCAGCTGTCTTGGTCCTTCTCCCAGGATACTGGAGATCTGTCCATGACCCCGCAACTAAAGCATTAATGCCTGGCACAGCAGGGGAACCTCTGGGGTCCCATTCTGGTGTTGTCAGTGCCTGGTTCTGGTTTGGTTATCCGTCTCCATGACAACCAACCACAGAGTCTCAGTCACATTCAACCGTAAAGCAGTGATCTCTGCTCCCTGGCAAGGGCAGTCGGGCAGTTGTCTGGGCTCACATCATGTCTCGGGATCAGCTGGCTGTCGGCTCATCTACTTGGCCTCAGGTGGCGCAAGAAGGGTACGTGTGCATTCCTCATTCTCCAGCAGACCAGCTTGGGCATGTTGTCATGGCGATCACAGGGGCACAAGAGCACACAAACTCCCATGTGCATCTCGCAGTAGTCTTCCGGCTGGCCTTATGTTTGCTGGCGTCCCACTGGCCAAACAAAACAAGGTACACGTCTGAGTGCAGAGGCAACTGTCATGGCCCCACAGTTGGATAGGGATGCATGAATATGAGACCTTTTTATGTTTTTGAGGCAGGGTCTGACTCTGTCACCCAGGCCGGAGTGCAGTGGCGCAATCTCAGCTGTAACCTCCACCCCCAGGCTCAAGCAATTGTCCTGCCTCTGCCTCCCAAGTAGCTAGGATGTCATGTGCCCATCACCATGCCCAGCTAATTTTTGCATTTTTAATAGAGCCGGAGCATCAACACATTGGCCAGGCTGGTCTTGAACTCCTGGCCTCAAGTGATCCACCCGCCTTGGCCTCCCAGAGTGCGGGGTTATAGGTGTGAGCCACTGTGCCTGGCTTTTTTTTTGAGAGACAGGGTCTCATTCTGTTGCCTAGGCTGGAGTACAGTGGCTCGAGCTCAGCCTTGAACTCATGGACTTGAGCAATCCTCCTGCCTCAGCCTCTGAAGTAACAGACTACAGAAGTGTGCCACCACATCCAGCTAATTTTTTTATTTTTGTTTTTTTTTGGAGAGAGAGAGGTCTTGCTTTGTTGCCCAGGCTGGTCTCCAACTCCTGGCTGCAAGCAATCCTCCCACCTTGGCCACCCACAGTGCTGGGTTTGTAGGTGTGAGCCAGTTTTGAGAATGATTATGAACCTGCATCTTGCTGAGTAGGAGATGTGTTCAGATTGATCAGTGATGTCTGCTGCAGGCACAGATGTTGGGAGTGGATGGGCTCTCCTAGTCAAGGAACACAGAGTGTCTCGTCTCACTTCTCCCAGCCTGCACCTAGGTTCAGGGTCGGGGTGGTTTGACCCAACACTGTCTCCTGGTCTTTTAGGCAGCGCCAGCTTGTGTGCCTGGCTCGGGCCCTGCTGAGCAAGATGAATATCCTTGTGTTGGATGAGGCCACGGCGGCCGTGGACCTGGAAATGGGCGACCTCATTCAGTCCACCATCCAGACGCAGTTCAAAGGCTGCACTGTCTTCACCGTTGCCCACCGGCTCATCATCATCATGGACTACACAAGGTGATGTCCCTGGCACGATGGCACTTTGGGAGTTTGCCTTACTCACTGGCTTATTAAGTCATTCATTCAACACTGTCCCTATTCCCAGTGACAGACCCAGTGGGTGGATCGTCTCTTCATCCTGGATGATACCAGATATTTCTTTTTTGTTTTGTTTCTGGAGACGGAGTCTTGCTCCATCACCTAGGCTGGACTGCAGTGGTGCAGTCTTGGCTCACTGCAACCTCCACCTCCTGGGTTCAAACAATTCTCCTGCCTCAGCCTCCTGAATAGCTGAGAGTACAGGCATGCACTACCATGCCCAACTGATTTTTGTACTTTTAGACGTGGGGTTTCACCATGTTGGTCAGGCTGGTCTTAAACTGCTGAGATTACAGGTGTGAGCCATGATGCCAGGCCCTAGCCAGGGTTTTTATCTATGGTGTTTTTCTTCTATTCTGGTTTCCTGTGGGAAGGGGCTGGGGTACTGTCAATCATGGGACCTGATCAGAGAGGTGGTCACATGACACAGCCTAACCTATCAGAGTCTACTCTTCATTCGGTTAATGTGACGAGTTCAGAGATGCATACAACATCCACAAAGGGCCAATCAGAACCTTCTCTGGGATTAATATGGGACTAATGAGCTGGAGAAACATTTTACGTGTTGAATTGCTAAGGTGAGATGATGTGATGGCTAGTGGCCATCTGACCTGCCCTGGAAAAAAGAGCACGTGCAAAATGCGACCAAACAGAGGTAAGCCAGTGGCTCCTAAACATTTGTGTGCATCAGAATTACTTGGAGGGTTGAAACCTAGATTCATGGGCTGACTCACAAAGTGAGTTAGGCCTGGGCTGGGGCCTAAGAGTGTACATTGCTAACTAGTCCCCAGGTGAGACTGCTGCTGATCCTGGGGCCACACTTTGAGAAGCTGCCTGTGTCTGCTGCCCACCCACTGCAGGGTTGTCTGCCCACAGGCTCAGCCAATAGCCCTGGCAGAAGTAGGCAGCTTGTTGGCAGAATAAGAGGAAGAGCGCGTAGAGGCAGAGGGTGGGTTTCCATGGGCCACAGGTAGGCAAGGTACACTGCAGCCTTCACCTGTAGCACACAGGAGGGAGAGGGAGGCAGAGAGAGCCCCTGGAGGGAGGGATGAGTTAAGGCCAGGCAAGGCTCTCAGAAAACATGCCAATGGGCAGAGGGAACCACCACAAAGACCCCACAGGTTCTTCCTCTGTTCCTCCCAACAGGAGCTCCATCTCCCCCACAGGCCCTGGATAGCCTGAGAATCCCCATCTCCTATACAATCCCCAATGAGTTAGTATTCATATATATATTTTTTTTTCTTTTTTGAGACAAGAGTCTCAGTCTGTCACCCAGGCTAGACTGCAGTGGTGTGATATCTCAGCTCACTGCAACCTCCACCTCCCGGGTTCAAGTGATTCTCCTGCCTCAGCCTCCCAAATAGCTGGGACTGCAGGCACATGCGATCACACCTGGCTACTTAAATTGTATTTTTAGTAGAATCAGGGTTTCACCGTGTTAGCCAGGATGGTCTTGATCTCCTGACCACATGATCCACCGTGCCCAGCATTACTTACTTATTTTAGGACAGGGTCTTTCTTCATTGCTTAGGTCACCCAGGCTGGAGTACACTGGCACAATCATGGCTCACTGCAGCCTTGAACTCCTAGGCTCAAGTAATCTCCCACCTCAGCCTCGCAAACAGCTGGACTATGGGTTTGTACCACCATGCCTTGTTAATTTTCCTATTTTTAAAGAACTAGAGTCTCGATATGTTGCAGAGGCTGATCTCAAACTCCTGGCCTCCAGCGATCCTCCCTCCTCGGTCTCCCAAAGTGTTTGGATTACAGGTGTGCGCCACCACACCTATCCAGAAGGGCTTTCTTGAACACCCACCATGGGTCAGCCATGCTCATAATAACCTCCATTTCACAGAGAAGGAAGCTGAGGCACAGAGAGGTTCGGGCACTGGTTTAGGGTCCTGCTGCTACAAATCTGAAGTTCCATGCACAATTGCGGCCAGACAGGACTGTTGAAAACATCCATCTAATCCTATCTTGTCACTCGCCTGTCCATGGCTCTCTCTTGCTCTTAGAAGAAATTCCAGCCAGGCAGGTGACTCAACACCTATAATCCCAGCACTTTGGGAGGCCGAGGCAGGCGGATCACTTAACGTCAGGAGTTTGAGGCCACCCTAGACCAACATGGTAAAACCCCATCTCTACTAAAAATACAAACGTCAGCCAGGCGTGGTGGCAGGTCCCTGTAATCCCAGCTACTTGGGAGGCTGAGACAGGAGAATTGCTTGAATCCAGGAGATAGAGACTGCAGTGAGCCGAGATTGCTCCACTGCACCGCACCCTGGGTGACAAGAGTAAAACTCCATCTCAAAACAAAAAAACTGAAATTCCAAGATTCTTATCTCGTCCCCACTTACTGCCTGCCAGCCTCATGGGACCCCTTTCTCTGGCACCCTAAAGTACTTACTGCTTTGGAGCCATTGTGTCTGCTGCTTCCTCTCCCTGGAGTACTCTTGCTCTTTGTATGATTAGTTCCTTCACACGTTCTTTGGGGAAGCTCACATGTATCTTTTCAGAGCATCCTATCCACACCACCCATGACCTTCAGTTGGTCTCCATTTCATATTTTCCTTAAGAGGCAGGGTCTCACTCTGTCACCCAGGCTGGATTGAAGTGGCATGATCATACTTCACTGTACCCTTGAACTCCTGGCCTCAAGCAATCCTCCCACCACAGCCTCCCAAAGTTGGGATTACAGCCGTAAGCCACTGCGCCTGATCATTCTTCTTATTTTTTTTTTGAGATGGAGTCTCGCACTATCACGCAGGCTGGAGTGCAATGGCACAATGTTGGCTCACTGCAACCTTCACCTCCTGTGTTAAAACGATTCTCCCACCTCAGCCTCCTGAGTAGCTGGGATTACAGGCGCCCACCAACATGCCCAGCTAATTTTTTTGTATTTTTAGTAGAGATGGGGTTTCACTATGTTGGCTAGGTTGGTCTCAAAATGCCGACTTTGTGATCCACCCGCCTCGGCCTCCCAAAGGGCTGGGATGACAGGTGTGAGCCGCTGTACCTGGCCCATTATTTTCTTTGTAGCACTTACTGTTATCAGATATGGCTTGCTTATTAGCCTAATCATTTTCTCTCCATCTATCCTCACTAGTATCCATCCAATCCCACCAGACTTAGCCTGGCACATAGTGGGCATTGTGTATGTGTTTGCTGGATGAATGAGGGGGTGGGTGGGTGAATGAGTTGGTAGCTAGGTAGGTCGGTATGTGGATGAGTGAGTGAATGGATGGAGAGATGAATGAATGAATGAACGAACGGCTAAACAGATGCGTAGGTGAGGGAATGGTTGGTATGTATTGTTAGCTGGGTTACATGGATGGGTTGGATAAAGGAGTAGGTCGGTGAACGGATGGGATGGATGGGTGGGTGTGTGGATGATGGGATGAATAAGTAGGTGGGTGGAGGTACGTAGCAGGATAGAAGAGGAAAAACAGGACAAGCTTCACACTTAGACTGGCCTAGATTTGAGGACACAGACAAGTCTTTTAACTTGGCTGCAAGTGAGCTGTGATTACATCACTGCAGTCCAGGGTGGGTAAGTGACTGAGCCACTGTCTCAAAAATAAATTTTAAAAGATTTCTTATGTATGTCTAAAATAGAGCTATCATATCTATTTTTTAGAGTGATTGTGAGGATTAAGAAAATGAAGGTCTAGAATTCTACTGGCACATAGTAGGTGTTCAAGAAAGGTGAGTATCACCACTGTCAACTGCTACATCTGGTGGGAGGACTTGGGCCCCTGCGGGGGGGAGCAGTGGGCCAGGCTGGTGCTTACCCTGCTGTTGCACACTGTCCTTTCCTGTTGGCCATGCTGTCCTGTCAGGGTCATCTAGTGGAACCCCTCTCTGGGCTAATGAAGCAGTATAGTCCTTCTCAAGGATTGACTTGATGGACCTGTTGTTGAGAGGAAATAAAGATGAAGTCAGTGTCTCTCCCAGTAGTGGGGTGTATGCACCCAACCCTCAGGCCCACATACATACACTGAGCTCAGGGTATACTCTCCATTCATTCATTCATCATTCATTCATCCATCCAACACAATACTGACCTGATATCACACTTCCCTTCTCCCTGTGTGGCACGCAGCTAAATGCCATCAATTACCTCAGAGTCAAGCAAGCCCCTTCTTCTGATGCCATTTCACAGGATGAACTTAGTTTGCCTGTCATTGGAACTCTGTTCTCAGAATTTTCTTTTTTTCTTTTTTGAGACAGGGTCATGCTATATTGCCCAGGTTGGTCTCAAACTCCTGAGCTCAAGCGATCCGCCCACCTCAGCCTCCCGAAGTGCTGGGATTACAGGCATAAGCTGCTACACCCATCCTGTTCTCAGAATTTTCATTTTGGCTTAAGCTTTGGTGCAATTGGTTTGCCCCTACTGTTTACCATCAGATTTGTCAGTCCAACTGACAGAACATAAATTATGCACAATTCAGATGTTGAAGACTTTTTGAATGCCTTGTCTGTGGATGGGTGAGCTGACTTAGCCTGTGTACCTCAGTGTCCTCAGCTGTCAAGATGGGGTACTATCTATCCATCCATCCATTTATCTACGTATCTGTATATCTATATATACTGGTCTACCTACCTGTTATTAAGTTCAGCCTAAAGCTGCCTCCTTACATATTTTAGGTTTGGCCTAAATGTTTTCCCATACATAGTGAACTGTAAATTAACTGGACTCCTACACACACTGGAACCTACTCATGTGTCAATCACTGAATTTCAGCCAATAGAAGGCAGCCAACTGTTTAAACCATGTTCAAATAAAGCAAATGCTGAGCTGCAACCAGTCTGTCTGTTTCTGACCTCACTTCTGTCCTTCACCTTCCTTTTTTTGTCCATGTTCTGGTTCAGCGGCTGCATGATGTGAGGATCATTCTTTACTCAATTAACCTCTGTCAGCCAGGTGCCTTGACTCATGCCTGTAATCCCAGCCCTTTGGGAGGCCGAGGCAGGCAGATCCTGAGGTCAGGAGTTCGAGACCAGCCTGGCCAAGATGGCAAAACCCTGTCTCTACTCAAAATACAAAAATTAGCTGGGCCTGGTTGCACGCCTATAGTCCCAGCTACTTGGAAGGCTAAGGCATGAGAATCTCTTGAACCCAGAAGGCAGAGGTTGCAGTGAGCTGATATCGTGCCACTGCACTCCAGCCTAAGGGACAGAGAGAGATTCTGTCTCAGAAACAAAACACAGTGAAACAAAGCTTTAGACACATTAAGTTTGACAGACGTTATTATTATTTTTGAGATGCAGTATTGCTCTGTCGCCCAGGCCAGAGTGCAGTGGCTAATCTCTTCTCACTGCAACCTCCACCTCGCGGGTTCAAGCAATTCTTGTGCCTCAGCCTCCGGAGTGGCTGGGGCTACAGGCGTGCACCACTGGGCCTGGATAATTGTTGTATTTTTAGTAGAGACAGTGTTTGGCCATGTTGGCCAGGCTGGTCTCGAACTCCTGACCTCAGGTGATCCACCTGCCTCTGCCTCCCACAGTGCTGGTATTACAGGCCTGAGCCACCACACCCAGCCCTAATGTATCTAAAGGTTTTCTCTAAACACGACTACCTATCCATCTGATCTTACTTTGGATTCTTGTGTGCCAAGAACACGGTGGGATTGGTCAGTGTGTGAGAAGTGTCCTCAGGGTCACTAGCTGGGATGGGGGTCAGCCCCAGTGATCCCCAGGGACTGAGGCCCCTCAGGATCCTTGCTACCCCGCACCCCTGTATAGAAGGCACTTAAGCTCGAAGCACCTGGTACCAGTGGCCTGTGGTTTTGCTCCCTAATATCCCGCTCATGAAGAGGGGAGAGTAGCAGGCAGCAGGTCCCTCTGCTTCAGACAGTGAGCTCAGCTGTGTCCCGGCTGGAGGGAGCTGAGCAAAATGGGGACCGCAGGCCTCCTCCTGGCCTCCTGTCCATGTGCTCTGGCCAACAGCAAGTGATGCTGTGTGTATAGACCCAAGCCCTGTGCATAACCCACCTGCCAAAGCATAAATGACCGGGCCTGGCACGGTGGTTAACAGCTCAAGGGAGGCTCTTTCTTTGGAACCAGCCCTGCCCTGCTGCAGCACTGTGACAACTGCAGCAAGCTGGCTCGGCCCCCTGAAGACATCCATCATGCTGGAAGGCATTTGTTCATCCCATGAACTGGCCCTATGGGGACCTAATCATCTTGGCCAACTGGACCAATTTTGGTGAATTATCCCTCAGCAGGGCACCATGGGGGGACTTTAGCAGGTGCTCCATCCATAATGGTGCTGATTGTCCCCAACTGCCTGAGACACAGGTGGTCCCTTCAGCCACATCAGCTTCAGCCTGTGCCTTTCTGAGTGTGGCACCATGGTGGACTCACCTCTCAGGTCTAAGCTCGGCCTCCTGCCTGCAGAGGAGCCTCTAGGGTCCTTGGTGCTGGTCCCAGGTTCTGTTTCTGCAAGGTCGAGAGAGTCGTGTCACACAACATGGGCCAGGTACTTTGACACCCACTGACCACGTGGCCTTAACTGCTCTGACCATCCATTTTTCCTGTTCTGGCTCCTGCCACCTCTCCAGCAACCTCAACACCCCACTCTGAGTTCTTCCAGGAACATCATTCAGGCATTCACTCACTCATTCAGTTTTTCTATAAGTGAACTGAGCACCTGCTGTGAACTTGAGGTTGGAAAAACAGCAGTGAACACTGTATAAAGTCATCTGTTTCTCCTGACAGCCTTGCTCAAGCAGTTCCTTGTGTCTGGAATGCTCTTTTCTGGCTAACTCCCACCTACCCTCAGGTACCATCTCTCCCAGGAAGGACACCTCCCCATCACTGTCCCCCAGGTGTGGCCAGTAACTGAAGGCAGAGCTGTAGAAGTTTAACCACAGACCTGTAAGCAAGAAATAACTGCTAGCATTGGCTGCTGGGGGTGGGGGGGGCGCTGTTTGTTACACGGCATCATTGCAGGAAAAGCTGACCAATACAAACAGGCAAATTCTAGCTTCAAGCTTCAGGGCTGGGACATTGTGAATCAACACTTAGGGTTTTTAGCCAGGGTGGGCCAATCCTAAGCAGATGTCCTCAGAAAAGACAAAGTCTGAGCTTGAGGGAGACCTGGGTGAGTCCTTGCTCTGTCATGCAGGGATAGTAAAAAGCCTAGTGATTAAAAAACACATTCTCTGGAATCAAGTTGCTTGGGTACAAATCCCAGTGCTGCCACTTATAAGCCATGTAACCTGGGACTAGTTCCTTAACTTTTGGGCCTCAGTTTCCTCATCTGTGAAATGGAAAATGATTCTAGTCCCAGCCTCACAGGGGCATCATGTTGATTCAGTGAGCTAATACATGTGAAGTGCTGCGAGTTGCTACTTTTCACTGTGGGTGAGCTTGGCTTGGCAGCTCTACTTCCAGAACCTTGTCACGTATCCAGCGGACTTTGTGTTCTTTGGATTATTGGAAACTCTAGCTGGCGTGCTGTAGCTTTCTAGGCATCAAAACCTTCTTGTGCTGTCTCCATAGCAACTGCAAGCATAGACTCTGGAGTTGGACACACTCAGGTTCTAATCTGAAGACCTTGGGCAACTGATTTAACGTTCTTTGCTCATCTGTAAAATGACAGCAGTAACTTCACACGCCTCTGAGGGCACTCTGAGAATCAAATGAAATAGTGTATTTTTTACAGAAGCACTTAGCACAGCCCCTGGCTAGTAGATGGTGTTACTGGCTCTTCTTGGAGAGAGGGGACCTATTGGAGAGCTGTCTGCTTCTGGGCATGGGCCTGCAGGGAGGGTGTGACCAGGGCACTCCACTCTTGCCATTAGGACCCTTTGAGCCCTTTTCCCCAAAGGTGGCAAGAGCCAGGCACGGAGAATCAGCAAAGCCCACCTAGTACCTCCTTCTCCTCTGTCTCCTGGCTGTCTGGCTTGATCCAGAAGACTCATGGGGGCCCCCTTCTTGTGCAGAAGCTCCTGGTAGGAACCCATCTCTACAATGGCCCCATCTCCCAGTACCACGATTGCATCAGCCTGGGGCAGGATGTGGAATGCGTGGGTCATGAGAATCTGTATCTGGGCAGGGAAAGGTTAGAAGTTAACACACATGTAGCCACGTTCCATGGCTCATGCCTGTAATCCCAACACTTTGGGAGGCCAAGGCAGGTGGATCACTTGAGGTCAGAAGTTCAAGACCAGCCAGGTCGACATGGCTAAGCCCTGTCTCTACTAAAAATACTAAAATGAGCTAGGTATGGTGGCACACACCTGTAGTCACAGCTACTTGAGAAACTGAGGCATAAGAATCACTTGAAACTGGGAGGCAGAGGTTGCAGTGAGCTGAAATTGCACCACTGCATTCCATCCTAGGTGATACAGCAAGACTCTGTCAAAAGGAAGGAAGGAAGGAAGGAGAGAAAGAGGGAGGGAGGGGAAGGAAAAGAGGAAGGAAGGGAAGGGGAAGAGGAAGGAAGGGGAAAGAAAGTAAGAAAAGTTACACACACGTGCTTGGCTAGCCTCCTGGAGCAGCAGGTTGGGGTGGGAGTATTGTCCCTGGACAGTGGGGAGAGCTTCCCTTCTTGTGCTCCTGCCATCTTTCTTGAAAATAGCATTTCCAAATAGAGAAACAGAGGGGACTGCTTCAGCCTGTCTCAAGAAGACAAGGAGTCCACCTGACCTGGGCCAATCATCTGAGGCACAGCTGTAGTAGTTAAACCACAGATGCATAAGCAAGAAACAGCTGCTGTTGTAAGCTGATGGAATCTGAGGGGTTGTTTGTTATGTAGCATCATCACAGCAAAAACTGACCAATACAAAGAGGAAAACTGGACTCAAGTGGAAGGGGGCGGTGAGAGAAACTTGGGTTAGGACTGGATGCTAAGGGCAGCCTCTGCCTTTGCCCTGTGCCCTCTGACACGTTCCCAAACTTACCGTTCCCCTGGAGTAGCCCGCCAGGCCTGATGACCTGGTTGAAGATGTGCTGGCCGACCTGGGCGTCCAGAGCCACCAGAGGGTCATCCAGCAGGTACACAGCTGCCTTTCTGTACATAGCCCAGGCGAGGCTCCGCTGCTGCTTCTCGCCCCTGAGAGATTCATGCCCTGTGGCCACAAAAGGAACAGTGTCCTATGTCTGCATCTACAGGGTGAAACTGGGGAGCCCAGGCAGAAGCAGGGTGGGCCACATCTGCCCATCAGGGTGAGGTATAGCTCCCCATGCCTGTCCCCGGGGACATGCTCAACTTCAGAGGCACTCACTGCCAAGCCAGCATCCCCTCCATCCTCCCCTTCCCAGCACGCTTCCTGGAGGAGTTACCTGCGCTTCCCAAGCTACTCTGTCTCCTACTCACTCTCTGTATCCATTTGAGTCCAACTTCTGTTCCCTTTCTCCACTGAGACCACCTTTAACGAGGACATCATTCATTTCCCTAATTCTGTGATCCAATGGTAACTTTTCAGTCCTACTTTTAAAAAAATTTTGAATTTTAATTGATTTATTTTAGTTTTTATTGATATGTGATAGTTGTACCCATCTGAGGGGCACAGGTGATAGTTCGAGACCTGTAGAGCAGTGGTCCCCAACCTCTTTGGCACCAGGGATCGGTTTTGTAGAAGACAACTTTTCCATGGACCTGGGGGCAGGGGGGTGGTTTCAGAATGATTCAAGCACATTACATTTACTGTGCACTTATTTATTGAGATGGAGTTTTGCTCGTCACCTAGGCTGCAGTGGAATGGCATGATCGTGGCTCACTGCAACCTCTGCCTGCTGGGTTCAAGCAATTCTCCTGCCTCAACCTCCCAAGTAGCTGGGATTACAGGTGCCTGCCACCATACCTGGTTGATTTTTTGTATTTTTAGTAGAGATGGGGTTTTATCATGCTGGCCAGGCTGGTCTCAAACTCTTGACCTCAGGTTACCCACCTGCCTCACCCACCCAAAGTGCTGGGATGACAGGCATGAGCCATTGTGCCTGGCCTGCTTCTATTATTATTACATTGTAAAATATAATGAAATACTTACGCAACTCACCATAATGCAGAATCAGTGAGAGCCTGAGCTGGTTTTGCTGAAACTAGATGGTCCCTCTGGGGGCGATGGGAGACTGTGATAGACCATCAGGTATTAGATTTTCATAAGAAGCATGCAGCTGCAGGTCGTGGGTTCATGCCTTCAATCCTAGCACTTTGGGAGGCAAAAGCAGGTGGATCATGAGGTCAGGAGTTTGAGACCAGCCTGGCCAACATAGTGAAACTCCGTCTCTACTAAAAAAATACAAAAATTAGCTGTGCGTGGTGGTATGTGCCTGTAATCCCAGCTACTCAGGAGGCTGAGGCAGGAGAATCGCTTGAACCTAAAAAACGGAGGTTGTGGTGAGCCAAGAACGCACCACTGTTCTCCAGCCTGGCAACAGAGCGAGACTGCATCTCAAAACAAAACAAAACAAAACAAAAACAAAAACAAAAAAAAAAAAAAAAAAAAAAGCAGCAGCATGCAGCCTAGATCCCCCGCATGTGCTGTTTATGGCAGGGTTTGCCCTCCCATGAGAATCTAATGCTGCCACTGACCTAGAGGTGGAGCTTAAGTGGTGATGTGAACAATAAGGAGTGGCTGTAAACACAGGTGAAGCCTCACACGCCTGCCCGCTGCTCACCTGCTGTGTTGCCTGTCCAGTTCCTAACAGGCCTCAGAGTGGTACTGATTCGCAGCCAGGGGGTGTGGGGACCCCTGATGTAGACAGTATGTAATGATCATTACAGGGTAACTGAGATAGTCATCAGCCCAAATATTTATTTTCTGTATTGGGAACACGACAATCCTTCTCTTCTAGCTATCCTGAAATTTACAAATAAATTCTCATTCACTATGATTTCCCTGGTGTACTATTGATTACTATCACTTATTCCTTCTATGTAGGCTGCCTTGTCTTTCATGCATTCTTTTTTAAAATTATTTTTATTTATTTTTGAGACACTGTCTTGCTCCTTCATCCAGGCTGGAGTGCAGTGGCATGATCTCAACCCAGTCCAACCTCCACCTCCCGGGTTCAATCGATTCTCCTGCCTCAGCCTCCTGGGTAGCTGGGATTACAGGTGCGTCACCATGCCTGACTAATTTTTGTATTTTTAGTAGAGATGGAGTTTCACCATGTTGGCAAGGCTGGTTTCGAACTCCTGACTTCAAGCAATCTGCCGCCTGGGCCCCCCCAAGTGCTGGGACTACAGGCACGAGCCACCGCACGCAGCCTTCATTCACTCTTACATTAGTTCATTCCACTAATAACTACTGCCTGGTTATCATATCCCCGGCAGGATTCTAGGCTTTGGGGAAACAGCAATGAACGAAAACAAAGTTTCTGCTCTCTGAATGGATCAGTCACTCTAATGAGGGGGAGAGAGGCGATCCATAAACCAGTAACACAGACAGCACATCAGGTGGAAATAAATACTAAAGCAGTTGCAGCGGCTCATGCCTGTAATCGCAGCACTTTGGGAGGCCGAGGTGAGTGGATCACTTGAGGTTAGAAGTTCAAGATCAGCCTGGCCAACATGGTGAAACCCTGCTTTTACTAAAAGTAAAAAAAAAAAAAAGCAGCCAGGCGTGGTGGCACCTGCCTGTAATCCTAGCTACTGAGGAGGCTGAGGTGGGAGGATTGAACTTGGGAGGTGGAGGATGCAGGGAGCCAAGATTGCGTAACGTGCGCTCCAGCCTGGGCAACCGAGCAAGACTCCATCTCAAAAAAAGAAAAGAAAGTAGAGAAACAACCCACAGAAAGAAAATATCTAACGTTACATATCTAACACCAGTCTGTTAACCACAATGTATAATTTGTGTGACTCAACAAAAACAACCAAATTACAGAATGGAGAAACAGTTGAACACACGCTCCTTCAATAAGATGTGCAAATGGAAAGCACATGAAAAGATGATCAATACCGTTATCATTATGGCCATCTCAACTGAAACCACAGTGACATACTCCTTCACACACACTAGGAAGGCTATGATCCAAGAAATGTAAAATGACAAGTGTTGGCAAGGTCGGAGAGAAATCACAACCCTTAAATACTCCGTGTGGAATATAAGCTGGTGCAGCCTACTTTTAACACAGTTTGGTATTTCCTCAAAAAGCTAAAAATAGGCCAGCACAGTAGCTAATGCCTGTAATCCCAGCACATGGGGAGGCTGAGACAGGTATATCACTTGAGTTCAGTCCAGGAGTTGAAGACCGCCCACGACCACAGAACCCCGTCTCTACTAGAAATACAAAAATTAGCCAGGCATGGTGGCGCACACCTGTAGTCCCAGCTACTTTGGAGGGGCTGAGACAGGAGAACTGCCTGAGCTCAGAATGTGGAGGTTGCAGTAAGCCGAGATCGCACCACTGCACTCCAGCCTGGGCGAGGGCACAACACCATGTCTCGAAAAAGAAAGGCTGGGCATGGTGGCTAACGCCTGTAATCCTAACACTTTGGGACGCTGAGGTACAAGAATCACTTGAGGTTAGGAGTTCAAGACCAGCTTGGCCAACATGGCAAAACCCCATCTCTACCAAAAATACAAACATTACCTGGGCATGGTGGCACGCACCTGTATTCCCAGCTACTTGGGAGGCTGAGGCAGAAAAATTGCTTGAACGCAGGAGGCAGAGATTGCCATGAGCCTATATGACCACGGCACTCCAGCCTCGCCGACAGAGCAAGATTCCAACTCAAAAAAAAAAAAGAAAAAAAAAGGAAAGAAAAACAAAATTCCTGGGAGTGACAGGGTGCAGTGGCTCACATGTGTAATCCCAGCATGTTGGGGGGCTGAGGTGGGTGGATCACCCGAGGTCAGGAGTTCGAGACCAGCCTGACCAACATTGAGAAACCCCATCTCTACTAAAAATACAAAAATTAGCAGAGTGTGGTGATGCACACTTGTAATCCCAGCTACTCAGGAGGCTGAGGCAGGAGAACCCTGGAGGGAGAGGTTGCAGTGAGCCAAGATTGTGCTACTGCACTCCAGCCTGGTCGACAGAACAAGACTCCATCTTAAAAAAAAAAAAGAAAAAGAAAGAAAGAAAGTGAAAAGACACACAAAAAGAAAATTTGTGCATTACATATCTCACAACAGTCTGTTAACCACAATGTATAATCTGAATAACTCATCAAAATCAACAAACTTACAAAATGGAAAAACAGTTGAACACACACTCTTTCAATAAGACATGCAAATGGAAAGCAAGCACATAAAAAGATGATCA